>NW_015169820.1:360640-472523 GCF_001447785.1 Gekko japonicus | reverse complement strand
TGCACACTGTTTTCAAACTTTGCTTCATTCAGAGATAATGTATTATGGCAAAGGGGGAGGAGTGAATGACAAGCAAAGTGTGTATCCACAGTCTGCTATGGAAGGCCCAAAGATCTTCAAGTGCAAGCATATGAGTGAATGGGAGATTCCCAGCTCCAGTTGTACTCAGTGGATGATAACTACTGGCCATAAATGTTATATCAGAGATTTGCACTGTCTGCCGTTTGTGGTAGAGTTCTGATATCATATATACACATAAGAGGAATATACTATATTGCCACATTCTGAAGGCATGCAAATTATTAAGGGGGAGGGAAGCATTTCCCATTGTAGAAAATACCACTAGAATATCTCATTTAAACTTTTTTTATATATATATATATATATATATTGTTTTTTGTTGTTGTTTGCTTAAAATTATGTAGAAAGCAGTGTCATTTTAAACTTACTGACTGGATTCTGTGGAACAGCTCCGCTTAATTTCCTGCTGCACTCTTGTTTTATTTCCCCGGATCGGAAATCTTTTGAAGTCAGTTGCATTGATTTTGCTGTTCTTTGGACAGAGGCCCTAGGTTATCGAATGTCAGTGCACAGGCAGCGCACAGGCTGATAGTTTCAAGCAAAACAATATGTGTGCCAATGATATTTGTGTAGATGTGAGTGTGGGTGGCTGATGTATCAGTCTTGCTTCAAATCCTGCATCTTTGGTTTTCGGTATTTCTGTTTGCTTCTTTTGGAGGCCTACAGCAGCAGTTAATGCTTTTACTTGTGATTTCCCTTTCCCCAAGCGGACATATTAATGCCAAATGTTTTCTATAATAAATGAAAATGAAGTAATAATAACAGTAAAACAGCAGAGAAGCTGGATGAAGCTGTTTTCCCATCACCTCCTAACAACAACAGCAACAACAATAACAACAGGGCTCTAGTCGGGGGGGAGCTCTCAGGTACGGAGCTCCGGAAGAGAACCTCTAGGGGGCGGGGCGGTCACGTGGTGAAGCCCCGCCCCCTTCTTTACCCCGCCCTCTGCTTCGATCCTCATTCCGTTTGGGAATGAGGATGAAGCAGGAGGGTAAGTAGCCGGGCCTTCTGACACACTTCCGGTGATGTCAGGGGGTGTGGCCTTCTGTCACTTCCGGTGATGTCAGGGGGCGTGGCATATGCAAATAAGTTATGCTAATGAGTTATGCTAATGAGCTCCGGCAGCTCTTTTTCTACAACAAGACCCTTGAATAACAATATACTTGAATGAAGAAGAATTGCTAGTTGTTCTTTCCTTAGCTTCTACTTTAAGGACCATGTTATCTTTGAAGTTTCTGATTGTGGTATTTGTTTTCAGGGAGTAGGAGGCCATTTTAGATTTCTATATGAGAGATAAAGACAGTTGAGTTGTGGAGATAAGCTTCCAGGCAAAGTTCAGAGCCCAGTCAGCTGCACTGAAGGTTAAATAGCAAAACAGCATCCATTCTTTGCATGAATTGAGGGAGTTTTTTTGTTGCAAAGTGCTTCCCTGAGCAGCCTCCTGAAAAGCTTTCTCTGGGGATGAAGGGGTTCCTGGGCACCAGCCTATGGTGTGACAATAAGGGGATAGTCATACAAAATCACTGCACCTTGACTTTGCACAGATGGAAGAAGCTCCATGAATGGAGCAGAAGCTCACCCAAATGGAGGAGGACAACTTTTGTTGGGGTTTTTTTGTTCCTTTGGTGGCAGAATCCCCACTGCATGCCACACTGATCCTGAGGGTCATCTGCAGGGTTACTAGTCTTCAAGGAGTAAATGGAGATCTCCCGGAATTACAGCTGGTCTTCAGATGACCGAGATCAGTTCCCCAGGAGAAATTGGCTGCTTGAGAAGGTGGACTCTATGGCATTATACTCCATTGAAGTCCCTTCCTACCCCAAATCCTGCTCTCCCCTGACTCCACCCCTCAAAATCTCCAGAAATTTCCCAACCCAGACCTGACATCCCTGTCAACTCTGGAGTGCTTCCTTGGGGAGCACAAGTTCCTGCTGGGGAAGATGGCAAAAGTCACTTAATTCGTGAAAGCACTGGACTCGATCCAGTGTGCCTCCAGAGCGCTTCTTGTGGTTCATTTTTATCTGTTGTAAGGAAGGCTTACTCAGGATCTCAGCTTGTTTCTCTCAAAGAGCAGTAAAGCCAACCAAGTGCTCCTCCTTCATGCTATGGGTATGGACCCTTGAGAGGCGAGCAAGCCCCCGAACCAGGGGTGCTCATGTTTTTGGTTTTGTTTCTGGCTCCTAGTGCAAATGCCTCAGAACTGGTGCTGTGTGAGAATGATGTGATGGCAGTGAGCAGACAGGGAGGAGGACTGGGCTGCTATAGTTCTATAAATGTCTTGGAAAGAGAGGTTTTCACTGTATTTTTTTGGAAAAGATACTCAAAGGCAGCTTTTCAGTTGGGTGATACCCTTAGCCAATCAGGTGCATTGGAATGGCTGCCAGTTGCCCAGGCCATAGACATAATGAGAAATCTGCTATTAAGATGACTTGTTATTATGTCTCTCCATCAATATATAACATTGCACACTAGCACTTTATGACTGGTTTTTACATATGTGTTGTTTTAGCTGTTTTAAATTTTTATGTAAGCTGCCCTGAGCCTGCCTTTGTGGGGAAGGTAGAGTATAAATTGAATGAATAAATAAATAAATAAAATAAAGGGGGAGAAGGAAAACTGTGGTATTTAAATCATAAGACTTTGTCTAAAGCAGTTATCGAATGCCTTTAGTCACTTTAATACTGTAACCTTATGAAGCCTTACGGACATAGCTATAATAAAGGATCAATATATTTAATTCTGAGCATGGTCCCATCTTAAATCCAGAGGCTGATGAACAGACAAGATAGATCTTTCTAAAAACCTGAGAAATGTTTGCAGAAACATCTAAAAACTTTCTTAGACAAACAACAAAAAGCTGGGATTAACCCCTTCTCCCAAATAGTGGTAGAAATCAATGCCAGAGAAATCTCAGTTGCCCTTGTGGGGGGTTGCTAGGCAATCACAACAATACTGCCAGCCTTCAAACTTTGGTTTCTTTCAGTAAAAAAATGGGGGGGGCCCTTCCAGGTCTATATTGGCCTCCCAATCCACCCCTTATCCCTTCCCTCATGCTCTGGAGGAAGGACTCATCAGGGCCAGGGCCAGCAGCAAGCACCAGGCAATTTGCTCTTAGGTAATTTGCATGATTCACCCAGGTGCCGCAGTGGCTACTAGATGCCCTGCCATACAACTTGCCCTAGTCCAGCAGTAGCCTCCACACAATTTACACAACTTGGTCAGGCCCAGCAGTGGTTACCACACAGCTCACCTGAGGGACTTGCTACCACAGAACTTTTGCAACTTGGACCCACTTATCTGTGGTAGAAACTGCTGGCAGGGGGCTGAGAGCCAGTGTGATATAGTAGTTAGAGTTAGAGGATCTGGGAAACCCACGTTTGAATCCCTGCTCTACCACGGGTGCTTGCTGAGTGACCTTAGGTCAGGCACTCTGCCTCAGTCTAATCTACCTCACAGGTTTGTGTCAGGATAAAGTGGAGGAGAAGAGAAATATGTAAACTGCTTTGGGTCCCCAATGGGGAGAGAGGTGGAGTGTCAATGAAGTAAAAAAAAAAATGAAGAATAGGTGACAGATAAAAGAAAGGTTGGTTGCTGAGTGAGAAGGAGAAAGGGAAGCAGGGAAAGGGGAAAGGATATGGGGCTGCCAGGAGGAGAGAAAGAGGAAATAGTGTGAGGAAAGTGAAACAGGGAAAATGAAGTGATCCCACAAGCAATGCTCCCTCTAAGCTATGGAGTCTTGTGAGCAAAAATTCTGCTTTGTGAGCTACTGGCATTAAAAATGTGAGCAAGTGATTTAGCTACTGCATAAATTAGTTTGCTCTGGAGCCATCCTTCCTGAGCTAAGACACAAATCTGTGAGCTGGAGGCTAAAAAAGTGTGAGCTAGCTCACACTAACTCAGCTTAGAGGGAACACTGCCCACAAGTCCTTGTGGGTTCCCCACTTTTCATATCTGTTTCCCAACTTTGGTAGAGACTCGTAGTTTCTTCTTATAAGGCCCCGGTCACACGGGAGGATTTGCCCCGCGAAGTGGACGGGTTGAGGGTGCATCAAACGGGCGCGATCAGATGCCAACATCTGGCAAGCGTTGCGTACCCACCCCCAACTTGTCCCTTCCGTCCGAAAACACGGATCAAAAAGGTACTAGGGAAAATGTAGCACCTACTGGAAGATCTGCAGCAAGGCCGGGCATGGGATCATGGATGCGCCAGCAGCCCATTTTATTCGAGGGACTTTCGGACTGCACATGCGCGACTTCCGGACTGCGCATGCGCACGGATACTCCAGAAGTCTCGGCTCACCCGTCTTTGCCTCGCTTCCCCCAGCCATGTGATCACTCCGGACAGAATATGTGCGTCGGCTTGGGGGAGGCGTCTGATCCCGATGCCGCGCTTTCCTTTGGTGCGGCTCTAAGAAGCCACACTTCCGACGCGGCTTTTCCTGCCAGTGCGTCCGGGACCTAAGTATCAAAACATTGACTTGGGCCCTTCAGAAAGTGGGAACCATTGTGATCAGGGGTCATTTTGTAGAAAAAGAGGTGCAGGAGCTCATTAGCATAACTCATTAGCATAACTCATTAGCATATGCCACACCCCCTGACATCACCGGAAGTGTGTCAGAAGGCAACACCCACCGCTCAGGCTCCACTGGACTGTTTTGGATTGCTAGCTATGGGGGGGGGGAGACATGCAGATCTGTCCTCACAGAGGAGGGAGAGCTTGTACCTAAATAAAACTTGGTCGTATAGGTGCCACTTGACCGTTTTGGACCGTGGGGAGGCCGGGGGGGGGGGCTCTGCAACTTACCTGGCTGCTTCTCGCTCTGACTGAGGGCTGCTGGGAGCAAGGGGTGGGGCTTGTTGCATGTGCCCGCCCCCTGGGCTCTTTACTGCCGGAGCTCCGCTCCTGTGCGCTCCTGCAGGAAATGACCCCTGATTGTGATAGAAACACTGCTGCACTGAAATGGACCATCTTTTGTCGCTGTCTAAATTTGACTTTTCTGTCGCAGCATGTCATCTGCCTCCAGTAATTCCTGTTGGCACTGGCCTGTAGGTAATGTCAGGACAGGAGGCAGTGTACATTTGCTAGGCTGTAAATGTAACATTTGACATTTGAGAGAGAGAGGGGCTTTCCCCCCTCCTTTCCCCTATGCTTCAATTTCAGCTTTTAAGTCTACTTGTCCCGGCTCTGCACTGTACTGTATGACATATGATTTTGCTTCCTGCCATCTCTAGAATTAATGGATTGTAGAAAACACGGGGACTGAAGCCTGCTGACCGCTCATGGGTTGTGTTTGTTTAGAATCCAGGGAGTCAATGGGGTTTTACATGGTGAGTTTTTAATCTGGGTACACACTGGATTCTCCCCTTTCTCCCAAACAAGAACCAATTTTTCATTTTTGAAATCTGTCTTTGTTGCCAGTTTCTGACTTCAGATGTTCACTATTGAACTTGAAACAGAGTGAAATGATGGACACGTTAACTCATTTATTTATTTATGTTTGTAGAAAAAGCCCAACAAAAACTCATTAGCATAATAGGCCACACCCAAAAGCAGGAACTCATTAGCATATTGGGCAACACCCCTGGCAGCACAGCTCATTAGCACATTAGGCCAAACCCCCATGTTACCAAAAGTGTGCTCATCCAGCCACACCCACCTTTTGCTTGTTATTCTGTTTACCTTGTTTGTTGTCAAAACCCAGGGCTTTTTTTGTAGCAGGAACTCCTTTGCATGTTAGGCCACACACCCCTAATGTAGCCAATCGTAATGAGTTTCTGCTGTTGGGTGTGGCCTATTATGCTAATGAGTTCCTGCTGGGCGTGGCCAACTTGGGAGCCAGCCGGAACTCCATTCCTGTGCGTTCCTGCCCCAAAATAGCCCTGATTTAGATACATTTTAACTGGAAAGTTTGGGAAGGGAATTCACCTGGCAGTCATCTGAAGCTCCTCTCCACCTCCATATTTGTGTTGCAAGCTATGCAGAAGGGGCGGCCAGTCTCAGTAGGTAGAAGAGAGGGGTCAGAAGGATAAGGGTGTCCATTATTGGTAACGGTGTTTGACATTTCCTAATTATTACATACAAATGTACTTCTCTCTTGTCGCTTATGCCCTGACCTGGATGGCGCAGGCTGGCCCAATCTCATCAGATCTCAGAAGCTAAGCAGGATCAGCCCCGGTTAGAACTTGGATGAAAGACCACCAAGGCAGTCCAGGGTTGCTACACAGAGACAGACAGTGGCAAACCACCTCTGTTCATCTCTTCATTTGGTGTGACTTTGGCTGTGGCTTGACTGCACTGTCCCTCACCATTGTCTCCTTCAGTAAAAAGACTTTCATGCCCATTCACCACTCAAAATTCCTGTGCTTGCAAAGGTGATATGGGTAGGAGCAGGGCTATTTTTGGGCAGGAACGCACAGGAACGGAGTTCCGGCTGGCTCCAGAGTTGGCCACGCCCAGCAGGAACTCATTAGCATAATAGGCCACACCTAATAGCAGAAACTCATTAGGAATGGCTACATTAGGGTATGTATGGCCTAACATGCAAAGAAGTTCCTGCTAAAAAAAAAAAAAAAGCCCAGGGTTTTGACAACAAAGTAAACAGAATAAGAAGCAAAAGGTGGGTGTGGCTGGATGACCCATTAGGGGTCATGAGCGGTATAGAAATCACATGTAAATAAATAAATAAAAAAATAAAATGGTGACACTTCTGGTAACATGGGGTGTGGCCTAATATGCTAATGAGTTTCTGCTGTTGGGTGTGGCCTATTATGCTAATGAGTTCCTGCTGGGCTTTTTTTACAAAAAGAGCCCTGGGTAGGAGAATGGGCGTGATGCGTGTTGCACTCCTCAGCTGGTCCTCACTGATGCAGGTCCACAGGTGTGCATTCACAGGCATTAGTCAGGCAGGACAACTCATGACTATAGCCCTTCAGGTGGAGGATGCAAATGTGCACCAGGCTATACCAAATTTAGCAAAAGCCACGGCCTGTTTTCAAAGCACGAACTTGCCACTAAGGTTAAACAACAGCAACAGATTTCAGCACCAGTGCCACACTGTGATTCTTGAGCAACGCTGAAGAAGACTTGGTTTTTATACCCCACCTTTCTCTACCTGAAGGAGTCTCAAAGCAGCTTATAATCCCCTTCCCTACCTTGCCCCACAACAGGCACCCTGTGAGGTAGGTGGGGCTGAGAGAGTTCTGAGAGAACTGTGACTGGCCCAGGGTCACCCAGCAGGCTTCATGTGGAGGAGGAGTGGGGCATCAAACCTGGCTCTCCAGATTAGAGCCTGCTGCTCTTAACCACTACACCACACTGGATCTCAGATCGAAATGCATGTATATATTTGTGGCACAACCTCTGAGAAGTTCCATGAAAACCCTATTGAAATGAGTGGGAGCTTTCTCAGAACACTGTTGGGCGCTTGCGTCACTCCCATTTCATTTCAGTGGAATTTGAACATGAGAATGTGCTGCTGGATTGTGTCCTTGGGCTTTATATACATGGCTAGCTGTAGTTCCTGCTAAAGAGCAGAGGGAAATACTAACTACCAGAGGTCATTTCGGGGGCGATCGCGGGGGATCGCAGTTCCCCCGGGTGAGGTACAGGGGGCGGGGCACATGACGAAGCCCCGCCCCCTGCTTCCGGCCGCCCCGCTTCTGGCCCTCAGTCAGCCAGGAGGAGGCAGAAGATGAGGGAGGGGCAGTGGAGCTGCAAGGCCGGCGGCGGCCGGGACCATTGGGGGCGGGGTGTGTGGCCTTATGGCACACGTCCGGTGATGTCAGGGGGTGTGGCCTTATGACACACTTCCGGTGATATCAGGGGGTGTGGCATATGCTAATGAGTTATGCTAATGAGTTCCCCTAGCTCTTTTTCTACGAAATGACCCCTGCTAATTACTAGCATGTTCAATATGAAAGTCCCATTGCTCCTCTAGATCTGCAGATCAGGACGTAAACTCTGTTCAGGTATCCCTGCTCATCTTTGATTTTGAATTGTTTTTATATGGATAGTCAGGGGGTAATTTGCCTGTTTTGAATAATCACATGACACAGTCGATGTTCCCTCTAAGCTGTGGAGTCTTGTGAGCAAAACTTCTACTTTGTGAGCTGCTGGCATTAAAGTGGTGAGTGAATGATTTGGCGGCTGCATGAATTAGTGCGGTCTGGAGCCGTCCTTCCTGAGGTAAGACAAAAATGTGTCAGCTGGAGGCTAAAAAACTGTGAGCTAGCTCACACTAACTCAGCTTAGAGGGAACACTGGACACAGTCCTATTGGGACTGTACCATTTTAGGATACACATGGAAGAACCATGTGAGTACCTGCAGACAAATATACTTACTGGAAAGCACATGGAAAGTTGACACACTAAGTACAGGGATAAGGCTTGTCTAGAATTCTCTCCCTGGCATGCTAGGCAAGGTATTTCTAACATGGCATGTTTAATGATCACTGAGCACTTTAATTTTGATCAAATGGTTGTTTTTTTTTGTGTTTTAATGTTTTATACTTGGCACATGGTGCCCTTGTTTGTTAGCCGCCCTGAGCCCGTTCGAGGGGAGGGCGGGATAAAAATATAATAAATAAATACATAAATAAATAACGAAAGTCATACCTGTATTCTACAATGAGACAGCTCCCTGTGGTTTCTCAGCGTTCAAATCAGTTCTAGATTGTTCAGTCTTGTTTCCTGTGTTTGCCTAGGATTAGTGAGTCCTGTTAACATCGCCACGTGCCTTAAAAAGGAGAGGTTTAAATGACACACAGCAATCTCCATAGTGTGTGTGGGGGTGTTATATACCCATTTGTTGTGAACTACTCATACACCATTGGGTAAACAGTAGCTCTCATACACAGTAGCCCAGCCCCTGTGTCTAACAACAACCAGGAAGACTTTATGGCTTGTAGTAAAAACAAAACAAACAAACAAAACCCTGCAAAGACCATTTAAAAGGGGAACAAATCCTCTGCCAGTTAATGCACTGTCCTCAGTCAGTGAATAGTCAACCTCTGCCCTGAAGTACAGGAATTTAGAAGTCTGGGGAAGAGGTGTTCTGAGAAATTCAAGGCTTATGTTTACAGATGAAGAGAGATTGGCCTGCGTAAAGGCTTGATACAGCAGTTGTATGGGAGTTCTGAAAAGTGTCTGGGAATCTTTATCTAGACACCCCCCCCCCCCCCATCTTTTCAGTGGGGATCTGCATTCCACAACCACTCTTTGTTGAAATCTGTGAGAACCCCTTCATATGTAGGGCCTCTTTCCCCCGTAATCACACAAAGCAGGACTTCTCTCCTTTTCCTCTTTCCTTCTTTGAGCTGAAGATAGCAAGTAATTTATATTTTGGAGCAAGGGAACCTTTATATATACATACACACAATACATACTGCAATTTTACATAGACAATCATCTTGCATGGACTTAAACACAAGCATAGATATAAACATAGACATCTACTTTATCTATTATAACTAATTCCTAAATAAACTACATACTGTTCTATTTGTTACAATTGTTAATCAGAACTCACTTTGTTGCGTAAAGTTTACTTATATATATATATACTCTAAATTTTCACTCCTTTTTAAATCTGTATTCTATCTTTTCTTCATTACGTCATATCTAACATTTCATTATTACAAACATTCATTGCCTAATTCTCTCTCTTACTCATTCTCCACCTTAACAATTCAGCCTTGGTTTCAGCTATATAGTTAAAAAGTACATTCCATTTTTCTTGACATTCTGAGTCTAATCTATTATGTAAATAAGATGTTAGTTTTGCCATTCTATTGCCACATACTCAGTTAATTTGTTCTTCTAGTCTGTCAGTTCTAAGCATTTCCCCCTTCTGTTTAAATGCATATATCACCCTATAGTGAGTAATTCATCCAGTGTGGTGTAGTGGTTAAGATCAGTGGACCTGAATGTGGAGAACTAGGTTTGATTCTCCACTCCTCCACATGAAGCCTGCTGGGTGACTTTGGTCCAGTGTCACAATTCTCTCAGAACTCCCTCAGCCCCACCTACCTCACAAGGCACCAGTTGTTGGGAGAGGAAGGGAATGATACTGTAAACCACTTTGAGACTCCATAACAGAGGTCATTTCGGGGGGGAACACGGGGGAATGCAGTTCCCCTGGGTGAGGTGCAGGGGGCGGGGCACATGATGAAGCCCCGCCCCCTGCTTCCGGCCGCCTCGCTTCCAGCCCTCATTCAGCCAGGAGGAGGCAGGAGAAGAGGGAGGGTAAGTTGCTTCCTCCCCGCCTCTCCCCACCCCTGCCTGCCTGGGGCCAGGGAGGGCCTTGGCGGGGCTTCCTCACACTCCCGCTGGCCTTGCAGGTCCACCGCCGGGCCCCTGATGTCAGAGTGTGTGGCATATGCTAATGAGTTATGCTAATGAGTTCCCCTAGCTCTTTTTCTACGAAATGACCCCTGCTCCATAAGGTAGAGAAAAGTAGGGTATAAAAACGAACTTGTCTTTTAGGCAGCTGTTTTGTTTACAGTAGCCCCTTTGGTCATTATGTTCCACCACACATCTGTGGGGAGAACTTGCAACATATGAGCCTCCTGAAACAGGTGATTGCCATTTTGTTTGCAAGAGACACTGGATATTTTCTGGCTTGGTGGATGTGTAGTGTACCAGTTCTAGTACACATGTGCTGTGGTTGAAAATATGCAGTGCCTCTCGTCAGGCAAAATGGCAATTACATGTATCAAGAGGACTGAAAAAGGAACTGTCTCTGAAGCCATCTTCTTTTAAATCTCCCCTCTCAAAATAGATGCATATTTCCTGTGTGACCCAGAAGCAGAAGCAGTTGGAAAGCTCCATCAGCATGGCCTTTCAAGTCTAACTTTTTTTTTAAAAAAAGAAGTTTCCGCATCCTACTGGCAATGGTATGCCAAAGAACTACATGTACCCGCCTGCTAACACTTTCCATAGCAGGACTTTCAGATCTTTCAACTAATGAGGTTGTTCTGCAGGGGTGTAAATTCCAGCACAAGTTCAGAACAGGGGCACGGGAGCATGCCTTTTTGTAGAAAAAGCCCAGCAGGAACTCGATGGTACCCTCGAGTTTCCAGCCCCATTGCTAGAGTGTCGCCCGGCTATGTGCCTACGTCACGTCTGGGCAACGGAATAGTGTAGCGTCTGTGTTTCCCCCACGGGAATGGTCCCGCAAAGAGCTATACATCCCCTGCCAAATTAAGGTAAGTACTTGGGAGCCCTGCAAAGAGGCAATGCATAATATAAAATGAGCTCCTATGCGGCAGCCTATCACTGAGTCTAGGGAATGCTTTGTGTCTCGATTGCCTATCCCTGCATGGACGAATGGGCCATTATGGTGATAGGGAGGGACTTGTCCCAGTGAGCCGATAGGCAGCTCCTCCATCTGGGCTTGGTCAGCCCAGTGGCAAAAAGAGCAGTGCCTGAGAAAGCCCCACGGAATGGGGGGAAGGCAGCACCCAGCTGAGCCCCATGCATTGTGGGGGTGGGGCAGGGAGGGGCCATGCCCCTTTCCAGGGCTGTTTCCCCCCTCCCAATCTACCTCTGTACCCATACAATGCAAATACATTTAGAGCGGGTTAGATTAACAGAGATGCATTGATGGGCTGTCAATGGCTACTAGCCATGGTGAGTTAATGGGACCTCCCTATTCATAGATAGCAAACCTCTGAATACTATTGCTAAGAGGAACATCAGGGGATGGCCTTGATGTTGTGGTTAAGAATGGCAGGCTCTAATCTAGAGAACCAGATTTGATTCTCTACTCCTCCAAATGCAGCTGCTGGGTGACCTTGGGTCAGTCACAAGTTCTCTCAGAGGTGTTCTCTCAAGAGCAGCTCTCTCAGCCCCACCTGCCTCACAGAATGCTTGTTGTAGGGAGAGGAAGGGAAGGAGATTGTAAACCGCTCTGAGACTTTGAGTGAAATGCAGGGTATAAATCCAATCTCTTCTCTCTCTTCTCTTCGTCGTGCCCTGTCTGTTGGCTCTCCAGGGCAACTGGTTGGCAATGTTCCCTCTAAGTTGTGGAGTCTTGTGAGCAAAAATTCTACTTTGTGAGCTACTGGCATTAATGTTGTGAGCAGGTGATTTGGCTACTGCGTAAATTAGTTTGCTCTGGAGCCGTCCTTCCTGAGTGAAGACAAAAATCTGTTAGCTGGAGGCTAAAAAACTGTGAGCTAGCTCACACTAACTCAGCTTAGAGGGAACACTGGTTGGCAACTGTGTGGAACACAGTGCTGGACTAGATAGACCACTGGTCTGATCTGCCAGGGTTCTTCTTATGTTCTTATTGTTGGTAGACTTTAAATATACAAAGGAAGTGGAACACTGCCTGTTTAGAAAAAAAATAAGTAGGTTCATAAAAGAAGAATAAGACTGTTTTAGAACATAGAAGAGAGAGAACCTTAACCATTTAACCTAACTGCTGAAGGAGGAGGAACAACAAGAAGGAAGCTCTGCAGGAGCACAAAGTCTCCAGAAGAGCCAATCAGGAAGAGAGCAAGGACATAATTTGAAACTGTGGGCAGTTCCTAATCTAGCTGAACTAACTATTAGTCAAGTTCAAAATCTTTATTGGCATAGATCATAAACTATTAGTCCTTCAGCTGTCCCCATGTAGGGTGATCTTCCAATCTTCTTCATGAGGCAGTGCGATAGACCTTGCCTATTCCAGGGCTCTTTTTGTAGAAAAAGCCCAGCAGGAACTCATTAGCATAATAGACCACACGCAACAGCAGAAACTCATTAGCATATTAGGCCACACCCCTGACAGCACAGCTCAATAGTATATTAGGCCACACCCCCATGTTACCAGAAGTGTGGTCATCCAGCCACACCCACCTTTTGCTTCTTATTCCGGTTACCTTGTATGTTGTCAACACCCAGGGCTTTTTTGTAGCAGGAACTTCTTTGCATGTTAGGCCACACACCCCTAATCTAGCCAATCCTAATGAGTTTCTGCTGTTGGGTGTGGTCTATTATGCTAATGAGTTCCCACTGAGCGTGGCCAACTCAGGAACCAGCCGGAACTCCGTTCCTGTGCGTTCCTGCCCAAAAATAGCCCTGCCTATTCCAACACTTATGAGATCCTTCTGTCTTTCCAAGTATTGCTCGTTGACCATTTAAAACAAAACCTATCAGAAAGTCCCTTCTGGGTGTTGGCCTCAATTGCCTTGGAGGACCCTTTATACTTAAAATGTTTATGCAATTACACACTGTACTTTTATCCCCACTTAGTTAATGGAATACATGTGAGGTAGATCTGGCATTGATGTGCTGGGAATGCGTCCAAGGCATGTGGCTTTTGGTCCTCAGTCAATTGTGAAACAGAACCTCTCTTTGGTATCTCAGAGAGTGAGCCGATTCGAAAGCCAGCTATGGAGCCGCTGGGGCACAACCGCCTGTGGTGTAGAAAGTTCACCTTCTCGCCACGTGTTCTTCCTCAAGTCTCGGCATGCACATTGGCAGCTCCGTACGAACATGTCCAGAAGGGTTTTCTCTCTGCAGTTTCGATGTGACTTGATGAGGAGAAAAAGAAGTAGAGTGAGAGTTAGAGGTTAAAAAAAATTTGGAATGGATGACAAAGAATCCTGCTAGACAATTAAAAGAAGTTTTAGCCCACCAATCCCTCCCCCCTCCCCAAGATCTTCAGGCTTAGCTGTTAGTACTCTCTTCTAATTTAGTGGGAGTTAGGGCTATAAATCCCTTTTGAAAAGAGATTAGGTATCCCTTGGTTTCAGAGAGAAGAATGAGTAATGCGCACGAGGGGAAAGCCAAAAGAAATTGAAGCTATAGGCTTGAATTAACTCTGAAAGTTTATTGGACATCCTTACCGCGAACGGGCAATTAGAACTCTCTGTTTGACCAAATGGTTACGCTTTTTCTTTTGTGTATAAAGGAAATTAAATAGAGCGCACGGAGTGACTGTGAAAGACGCAAGTATGGGTTTCAATGCGATTATGGCGCAAGGCAGGAAAGGTCTGATTCCTCAATGGAATGTGTACATGAACCCGGGGTTCCTGTATGGCTGGGGAGCATGGTGGCCTCAATCCGTGGCCCTCCTATCAGAGGACAAAACCAAAAACCACCATCTGAGCCACGATACGTGAGGCAGACCAGCTGGCAATTTCGGACTCATCAACAGAGAAAAAACGAAATCCTCCGGGGAATACAGTGAATGTTGAACTCTTACCTCTTTGTGAGCAGCATCCGGGTGGGGGGAGGGAGGTAGTCTTGGTATTAAATTCTGCCCCAGCAAGAGGGGTCCCAGCACATATTATCATGTAGGGTTGCCAACCCCCAGGTGGCACCTGGAGATCTCCTGCCATTACAATTGATCTCCAGCGGACCAACATCTGCTCCCCCGGAGAAAATGGCTGCTTTGGAGGGTGGACTCTGTGGCACTGTACCCTCCTGAGATCCCTCCCCTTCCCAAAACCCACCCTCCCCAGGCTCCACCCCCCCAAATCTCCAGGTATTTCCCCATCCAAATTGGACTCACCTTGTTCTTGAAGTTGGTTGTGTTTCCTGTAATTTGCATCTTGTATTTTATATGCAATACTTTTTCATTACATAAAAAGATATATAAATAACCACATTATAAACATTCATATATAATTAGAGGTCATTTCGGGGGGGAACGTGGGGGAACGCAGTTCCCCCAGGTGAGGTGCAGGGGGGCGGGGCACACGATGAAGCCCCACCCCCTGCTTCTGGCCGCCCCGCTTTCAGCCCTCATTCAGCCAGGAGGAGGCAGGAGAAGAGGGAGGGTAAGTTGCTTCCTCCCTGCCTCTCCCCACCCCTGCCTGCCTGGGGCCAGGGAGGGCCTTGGCGGGGCTTCCTCGCACTTCCGCTGGCCTTACAGGTCCACCGCCGGGCCCCTGATGTCAGGGTGTGTGGCATATGCTAATGAGTTATGCTAATGAGTTCCCCTAGCGCTTTTTCTATGAAATGACCCCTGTATATAATTATTCAACTATTTAGTGTCTTATTACAGTGGAATTTTGTTTTTGTTGTTGCTGGTTCTGTATATACACTGTGCTTCTCTACAGTTTGGCAATTTCAGATGTCCATGCCATTGTTCAGTAGTGGGTGATGTGTTTTCTACAACAGCACTACAGTAACTTTATAGCTGAGAAATTATCCAGTCATTAGTGTGGAAGCTTGGCCACATTAAGTTTCACTAACTGAGGGTGTGTTCAGATGGGCAGCTAATACCGCTATTGGCCCGGCTCTAATTTGATCCTGATCTATTTTATCCGGCATTGCACGACCAGACAGCTTCCCTTACCACGTGTGTACTCTACGGTGGATTGTCTAGACGGCATCCACCTGAAGGAGCCGTGCTGTCATTTTTTTTAAAAAAAATCTGTGTGTGCATGTGCATCCGCGCCTTGTTTTTCCACGCGTGCGCGGAGTTGAATGGATAAAGCACCGGCAGTGGTACCTCCCTCTGGGTACCTTTTTAATTAATGCAGTTCATAAATATCACGGGTCGTTTAGAAACATGAAATTATCCGGAACGTTTGAGTAGAGCTCTGCAGCTACTGCGTGTTTACGCGTTTATGTGCATATCATTAAGAATTTTTGTAAATGGTGCCTGCCAGTGTCCCCTCTAAGCTGACTTAGTGTGAGCTAGCTCACAGTTTTTTAGCCTCCGGCTCACACCTTTTTGTCTTAGCTCAGGAAGCAGGGCTCCAGAACAAAGTAATTTATGCAGCAGCCAAATTGATTGCTCACACCTTTAATGCCAGTAGCTCACAAAGTAGAATTTTTGCTCACAAGACTCCACAGCTTAGAGGGAGCATTGGTGCCGGCTCGGGATGGTCTGACGTCAGACCATCCTGATGGGAGGATTGCGTGCTGGAACGATCAGATGGGGGAAAGTCCACAATTGGCCCGTCGGGAAGCAAAAACTCCAGACTTTAACTAGTATCTTTTAAGTACGGCTCCGACGTGGCAAAACAGGATGATCATGAAAGAGGCACATTTCCCAGATGTTGCTGTGAGGTCATGACCTTTAAATCCACCAGGCACTCGTGCCTGGTACAGATCTAAAGACCCGTCTGATTGGGACCTGAGGCAGTTCCATACAAAATTCAGGAATTAAGAAAGTGTCTTTATTCAGATCATGGGCAGGATCCATTAAATTTCTACTAATGACAGGGCGTGGTGACTTTCACCGATTTCCCCCTCTCCTGGTCCAGACTCCCGACTCTCCTGCCCTGTGCTGTTTCTGTGGGTTTCCTGTCCCCTAGGAGCAGAATTGCAGGGAGAGTATTTTGGGATACAGGAGGATGGGGGAAGCAAAGAAGTCCTGCTCTGTTAACAAAAGTCCCTTTCTTTAGTAGATATTTTCCTTGGTGGTAAAAAAAAAAATGTGTGCCATGTTTCAAGAAGCCAGCAGTCAACTTTGAAATTCTTTGGAGAAAGTTATAAAGAAACGAAAAGACCTAGAGTAGAAGGAGTCATAAAGGAAAGAGGGGAAGAGCTAGTGCGTGAAGCTGCCTTATACAGAACCAGACCCTTGGTCCATCTAGGTCAGTATTGTCTACTCAGACTGGCAGCAGCTCTCCAGGGTCTCAGACAGAGGTCTTTCACAATCACCTACTGCTTGTCCGTTTTTGACTGGAGATGCCAGGGATTGAACCTGGAACCTTCTACATGCCAAGCAGATGTTCTACCACTGAGCTATAGCATCTTCCTATATATATATATATATAGAACCAGGCCCGTAGCTACAGTGGGGCATTTTGGGGCCTGCCCCCAACTTCCTGCCAAGGCCCCATGACTGCCATCCAGCCCCCAGGCCCTCCGGCTCTCTGGGCCACCTGGAGGACTTCCGACCACCGCCCCTTCCCCAAGTGCTGTTTGCTTCCCCCCACCCACCCCTTCCCCAAGCACCCCTTCCCCAAACAATGGTGATGGGAAATAATGGTTCACTAATAGAATTAAGAGGAGAAAACAGCACTTATTTATTTCACACATCACTTTCTGGTTCTCAAAATATAATAATGCCATGCAGTAATTAATGGCAGAATGGCACTTATCTGAGGTCATTAACTAAAGTGGTATAGTGGTTGAAGTGTTTCACTAGGACCGGCGGGAACCTCAATTCAAATACCTGCTTGCCATGAAATTTGCCAGGTGCCCATGGACCACTCATTCTCTCTCAGCCTAACGTATGTCGCAGGGTTGGTTGTGGTGATAAAATGGAGGGGAAGAGAACTGTGTGCATTGCCCTGAGGTCCTTGAAAGAAAGATGAGCTTGTCAGAGCTTGGAAGTTAAGCAGAGTCAGCCATGGTCAGTACTCGGATGGGAGACCAGCAAGGTAGAACAGGTTTGTTATGCGGTGTCAGGCAATGACAAGCCCCTTCTGCTCGTGTCTTGTTTTGAAATCTTCATGAGGGGTCTCCATAACTTGGCTTGATGGCACATCATCATCATCATCATCATCATCATCATCATCATCATCATCATCATCATCATCATCATCATCATCATCAATAGTGTGCCAATTAAACAGAGTTGGGGGGATGAGGGGGTTAGGCCGAGAAAGAAGGACTTTCCCAAGAACTTCAGGGGAAGTCACGGAGGAGTCTGTACACAAGGCTCCTTCATTTGTCCGGTTCTCAATCCACCATCACATTTCATACGGAAGTAGATTTAGGATGCACATGCAATTAATTTTTTTCTAACTAGACCCTCACTTGCAACAGCATAGATGATTTGCAGAACTCTTCCTCGGCATTTTTCCAGGGAGCATCGGAGAGGCATTTAGAAATGTGTAAAACTGAACTTTTTTTTTTGTGTGTGTGTGTGTCCCAAGTTGGCAAGCCCACCAGGGGTCTTCCCAGATCTAAGAAAGTATTCTTTGCCTGTGTTGAAAACTCCTGTGCCTCCTACCCTAGATGCTTTTGCATGTGATGAAATGGTTAATTAAAAGAGCCGGGGCTTTGGGCAACCCAGCACGCTTTGGGAAAGGTCTAGCCCCTGTAGTGTTAATTTATTTTGAAGGTTGCCTGGTTCTTTACAAGCAAGCAGATGGGTCCATGCTGGTTTTTCCCTACTTGCTTGTCTTAACCTGCTTTTCCCCCCTCTATATCTAAGGAGCAAATCAACCCTAAAGAGCCCTGCAGGGGGACTTGTTCTTTTTACTGAGCAATCTGTATTATTGCATCAGCAAGGGGAGTGAAATCAAAGTGAATCATATCTAGAACTGCATATAAACAAGGCAGAAGACATGCTTGTGTCTAAAGAATTTTTTTTTCCTGTGGGGTAATGGATGATTTGCTTCCTTGATCAAATGATTCCTTCTTTTTCAAATGTATTTTTTTTTTTTGGTTGGTTATGAAATTTGCAAACAAGACCGGGGGGGGGGGGGGGGCTTACCCAGCTCCTTTGTATATAAATTCTCTGGAAGGCTGTGAGGTACGGTACACAAAAGTAGCATTGCTCTTTCTCTCGGAGTTATCTTTCCAAAAGCTCCGGCTGTATTATAGTAGATTGTATTAGAGAAGGTTAATTGGTTTTAAACTTGTGAGTGGCTTCTTCTCTAAACACCCCCCCCCCCCCCCCGTCGGCACATATAAGTGCTGCGGTGAGGGTGCGATGCCCCTTTTGTAGTCCAAGGGAAATGACATTTGTGTGCCCATGAGCAATGTTCCCTGTAAGCTATGGAGTCTTGTGAGCAAAAGTTCTACTTTGTGAACTACTGGCATTAAAGTTGTGAGCAAGCGATTCGGCTACTGCGTAAATTAGTTTGCTCTGGAGCCATCCTTCCTGAGCTAAGAGAAAAATCTGTGAGCTGGAGGCTAAAAAACTGTGAGCTACCTCACACTAACTCAGCTTAGAGGGAACACTGCCTGTGAGTAGCTAATACAATGTTTGCTTGTCAATTTGGAGAGAGAAAAGGAGAGGGGGGGGAGAAGCGTCTAAGTATGTTTTAAACAATGTGGGTGGCCCCAAAACCTGCTAGTGGGAATGAAGAGCATACCTGGCTCCTTTTCCCCTGATTAGGCACATTTTCCCATTATATTGCTTGGGAAATGACAATAATCTCTCCCGTGATCTGCCATTAAATCTATCAGCACTGGTTTATCCTCTTGGCTGGTGGTCCTCTTGATGCAGCTGCGGCTTCCCGCTCTGGGATCAGAACTCTTTTTTAACAGTGCGACATTCCACTGAAACAGAAATCCCAAGAATGTTGTTATATGCTTAGCCAACATGATTGCTTTGGACCATTTGCTTTCCCTGGATCCTCCAGCATCTTACAGAGGGCTGAAATTCCGCATATGAAAGCAAATAAGGCCTTTCCAGTTAGGTTTGAGTTTAAGCTGTTAGATGCTTCAGCTATTACTTCATTTCTTATAACAGTTGAGATTATTATTATTTTTTCTAGCGCAAGTGAAGTCTCATGTTGGCTAGTGTTAAACTTGGCTTGAACTAGCTGAGAATGAGTCAGAATGACCAATAGAATAAACTTCCCCGAATTACTCCCCTCATTTCTCTCAGTCTATCTCACTGTTGTCCTGTCCTCCTTCCAAGAAGCTCAGCTTTTTCGGCTCTTCTTGTCTCCATTTTTACCTCACAACAACCCAGTGCGATAGGGTCAGGTTGAAAAAGACGTCCGGCCTAGTGACTCTCAGTGACGTTCATGGCACAGCAGGGGATTTGAACCCAGGTGTAGATCTTCACTCAAAACTCTAAATACTACACCATGCTGGCTGTCAGATGGCCTTTTATGGCTTCACTTTCAGCTCTTAGGATTGGTTCACACATTCATTTCCATCCCTCTGTATCATCAGTTTCATCAAGCGATAACATGTGTGAATAGGCCATCACAGTTACAACAATGCAGACAGAACTTCTGTTTTGCCCCACAGGGATGCAAACTCAAATGTTTATCCATATGGTTGGTTCACACCTTCAGCCACTGATCAGCAAGTGAAGAGAAACCAAGTGATATTCTGGAATGGGTGAACCGACCTATGAAGAGATACAGAGTTTATTACCATTGGCTGTTGTCCTTGAAAAATGTCGACTTGCTTCATCATCCCAACCTCAAAAATCTAAAACGATATCACTAACAATATACCATCACGTATTTGAGAGAGGGAGGGGATATAGATAGTTTGAGGTGGGTAGCCATGTTGGTCTGCAGTAGAAGAATCCAGTAGCACCTTAGAAACCAACAAGAGTTTAGGGGGATAAGCTTTCAAGAAACAAAGCTCCCGCCATCTGAATTTCATTAGAGTCAAAGCTCCCTTCATCAGAGGTGACTTGTTTCCCAATCTTTTGCCTTTTCAAGTGAGGGATGCCACCAGGGGTCATTTCGTAGAAAAAGAGGTGCAGGAGCTCATTAGCATAACTCATTAGCATAACTTATTAGCATATGCCACACCCCCAGACATCACCGGAAGTGTGTCAGAAGGCAACACCCATCGCTCAGGCTCCACTGGACTGTTTTGGATTGCTAGCTTTTGGAGGGGGGGGGAGAGACGTGCAGATCTGTCCTCGCAGAGGAGGGAGAGCTTGTACCTGAATAAAACTTGTTCTTAAAGGTGCCACTGGACTGTTTTGGGCCGGGGAGCCGGGGGGGGGGGCTCTCTGCAACTTACCTGGCTGCTTCTTGCTCTGACTGAGGGCTGCTGGGAGCAGGGGGTGGGGCTTGTTGCATGTGCCTGTCCCCAGGGCTCTTTACTGCCGGAGCTCCGCTCCTGTGTGCTCCTGCAGGAAATGACCCCTGGATGCCACAGATTGAACATAGCACCTTCAACATCCCAAACATGTGCTCTGCCTCCATGCTGTGGTACCCTTTCTTGTCAAGGTGGCTGTCTGGCAAAACCCATTGGTTTTGGTACTGGCCTTTAAGGCCTTGAGTGGTCTGGGACTGATGTATCTGTGGGACCGTCTCCTCCGTTACACCCCCAGAAGAGCATTGCGCTCTTCACAGAATACCTTGCTAGTGGTCCCCGGCCCTAGAGAGATCTGGCTGTCCTCGACCAGGGCCAGGGCCTTTTCGACCCTGGTTCTGACCTGGTGGAACTCTCTGCCAAATAACATCAGGGCTCTGTGGGATCTTATGCCATTCCGCAGGGCCTGCAAGGTGGAGATGTTCCACCAGGCGTTTGGTTGAGGACAGTGATGGTTTACATCATGGCTGGCAGCCTACCTGCACCCTATACTCCTTCTGCGCTGCCAGAAGACCAAGATCAGTTCCTGTGGAGAAAATGGCTGCTTTGGAAGGTGGGCTCCGTAGCCTTATACCTGGCTAAGGTCCCTTCCCTCCCCAAGCTTCACCCCCCCAAAAAAATATATCCAGGTATTTCCCAACCCAGAGCTGGCTACCCTACTGACTAGGGACATGTTGAATATTTGTAATCAGGGCTATTTTGGGGCAGGAACGCACAGGAACGGAGTTCCGGCTGGCTCCCGAGTTGGCCACGCCCAGCAGGAACTCATTAGCATAATAGGCCACACCCAGCAGTAGAAACTCATTAGGATTGGCTACATTAGGGGTGTGTGGCCTAACATGCAAAGGAGTTCCTGCTACAAAAAAAGCCCTGGGTTTTCACAGCAAACAAGGTAAACAGAATAAGAAGCAAAAGGTGGGTGTGGCTGGATGACCACACTTCTGGTAACATGGGGGTGTGGCCTAGTATGCTAATGAGCTGTGTTGTCAGGGGTGTGGCCTAATATTAGCATTATGCTAATGAGTTCCTGCTGGGCTTTATCTACAAAAAGAGCCCTGTGTAATACTAACATGTTTGTAGCCACCCAACATTAGAAACAGCAAAACATTTCACCGAGGAAGTCCTTCTCCTTCTTCAGCTTGACATGAGGAATCTGTCGCACAAAGCTGGATTGTGGCTTTGCTTGTTCGACATCATCCATATGCAAACTGATATCTTGGCATGTCGTACCTGACAGCTTTAGACCGTTTGTTTGTTTGTTTGTTTTCCCCTCAGCATTCAAGGGTGGGGGGATGAACGGAAGAGGATGTTGAGGGAAAGACAAATGTTTCAGTCCTTGACTGCAACCTTGCAGAGCTGAAAAAACATAGAAAAGAACAGTCAGGGTGCTTCTCTTCCCACACGCCTCTTCATTTTATTAGCATAATACAACACGGGTATCAATTTCCAGAGGGTCATGTAAATAGAGACACAGATAAAGATAGGCAGCGATAGCATGTCTGTAAGTCTTCATGTGTGCCTCTTCATTACGCTGTAGCAATACCAAGAAATGTAACCCATGATTCGGGTTGCCAACCCCCCCCCCCCCCTCTGCCAGCGGCCCCCTCGTTTTTTTCTGGGGTCCCCTGTTTTTTTGGGGGGGTTCTACCCGCCCCCAACACCCACAACCACCCCTCTCTCTCTCTTTAAGTGTGTGGAACCCGTGTTTCCTCCCAAGCCCGATCTCCGCTTGAGATCAGGCTTGCAGGGAAATGCCAGCTTCGTGCACTTAAAAGGGAAACACAGCTGCTCTTAAAGGGGAAACGCCGGCTCCTGCATTTAAAAGGGAAACACCGGCTCCTTTAAGTGCAGGGAACTGCTGTTTCTGGAGATCCGGCGCGCGGGCGGGGGTGGACGTCTTCAACGTGACGTCATCACGTCGGGGATGCCCCGCCCCCTCCAGGAACGCCCCCAATGTCCCCCGCTGGGGGTGGAAGATGGACTTGGCTACCCATGATGGGGCTTAATAGCGGGGGGGGGGGGAAACTGCAGCTAGTGGGTCAAATTAATCCCCGATCCCAATAATGACCCCATCTATATATATATAGAAAGTATATATTTACTTTCTCTGCTTAAAGAAGAATGGCTGCAAAATGAAGGGCTGTTGCACAGATGTGATGGATTCCCCTTAGCCTTGGGGACCATTGCAGTAATCAGAAAGTTTCCGCCCCACCCCATCCATCATAACAATGGATGTGTTGCCAAAATCCGATGCTGACTGTGATCTCATGCATGCACAGGTATGTGCGTGTTTTGTTTCCTCCTCTTTATCAAGCACACTCCCCCCCCCCATTACCGTCTGCTGCTGTTTTTACTAGCGCGAAACACAAATGCTACACTTTAATAAGCCAACGAAACAAAACATCTCTGAAATTGGTAGGGGAAATGAATTTGTGCTATCTCAAGCCAGTCTATCTGGGATAAAAAAAAAATGGGGGGGAGGGGTGTTCTGTCTGCTTTGTGCAGATTTTTCTTGCCAGTTTGCCACAGGCATTTAGAAGACTCTTTGTTACAGAGAAGGTGGATAGGAAAGTTGTAGTGGCAAGATTAATTTCTCTATTACAGAGAAGATAAACAGTAAGAGAATTGAATCCAGCCTCAGTCCGAAGTGACCAGAAGTAATTACTTTCGGCCGGCTGTTGCAGGTAGCATGCATGAAATCCACTTGTGAAACTCTTAATACCACAAACGGGGGAACATTTCAGCAGCAGCAACACTATGGGCGAATGAGGAAATGAATGAACACAAATACTGGAATAGCAGAATCATTGATCACGTTTGACATCAGAGGGGTCTCTGATATGTTTATTTTTTGTTTATGTTATTTATAACCCACCTTGCTTGGACTCAAGGCAAATTACACGGACTGAGTCGATATAATTGACGGGATAGGACATCTGATAAACAATGTAATAGTATTAAGATTGTAGAACCAACCAGAAATCTGGAAGCAGAACTGAAGCAAAGCGTAGGGATTAAGATAACATATTAAATGATGCAAAAATTTCATAGTAGCATCCGGGTTTCAGCAAGCTGAATGCAGTAGCATAGACCACAGTCCCTAATATAGTTTTTTCTAAGCAACTTTGTGAATCCTTTAGTACAGTGGAACTCTATTGCCCGCATAGAAAATCCCTCTTGAATAATTCAGTTTTGCATAGTTTGCAAAAAAACCCCACAACCAACAGGGTTGTGGGAGCCTTTGGTTCTGACCATTGGTTCTGATTCTTATGTAACACTAAACTCATTTGAGCATATATATATAGCGATGGTCACGGTTAAGAACATAAGAGATGTCAATATTGGATCAGGCCAAAGGCCCATCCAGTCCAACACTCTGTATCACACAGTGGCCAGAAATACCAGTGCCATCAGGAGGTCCACCAGTGGGGCCAGGACATTAGAAGCCCTCCCACTGTTGACCCCCCCCCCCCCGAAGCACCAAGATGACAGAGCATCACTTGCCCCAGAGTCCCTATCTATACCTTGTGGCTAATAGCCACTGATGGACCTCTGCTCCATATGCTTATCTAATTCCCTTTTGAAGCCGTCCATGCTTGGAGCCGCCACCACTTCCTGTGGCAGTGAATTCCATGTGTTAATCACTCTTTGGGTGAAGAAGTACTTCCTTTTATCTGTTCTAACCCGACCGCTCAGCAGTTTCATGGAGTGCCCACGAGTACTTGTATTGTGAGAAAGGGAGAAAAGGACCTCTTTCTCTACCTGCTCTTTCCCATGCATAATCTTATAAACCTCGATCATGTCACCCCTCAGTCATCGTTTCTCCAAGCTAAAGAGCCCTAAGCGCCTTACCCTTTCCTCATAGGGAAAGTGTTCCAACCCTTTTATCAATCGAGTTGCCCTTTTCTGCACTTTTTCCAAAGCTATAATATCCTTTTTAAGGTGTGGTGGCCAGAATTTCAACCAAAGGTAAGCATATCTCAGCCCCCATTGAATTAATTTAGAGTCCAGTAGTACCTTTGAGACCAACAAAGTTTCATTCGTGCACGCACACTTTTTCAAATACAGTGGTTGTAAAGCAATAAATATGTCGAAATAAATCTGAGACTCCCCATTCACTCTCAGAGCATGGATCTACCCCCACTGAATTAACCACTTGCCCCTGGAAATAAATGCTATGGCTAGATCATCAACAACATCGTCACTGCTGTTAGTCATTATTATTTGTTAATATTGGTTGTTGCTGTGTTTCCCTTGTATTCTATGGTAAAAGCAAAAAGATAAGTTCCTGAATTTAACAATCTAGAAACTGGCAGGAAGGAGAAACCCTCTGAGAGAAAGACTCAAAGGTAACAGGGGATAAATCTGAACAGACACAGTTAGACATCCATAGGCATCACTGCCATTGGGAATAAGGCTTGGCAGAGCTGTGTTGGGAGCTGAGTGATGAAGAAAAGCACCCCCCCTGAAGGAAAATTTGTGGGATTCTAAGGAAGAGACACATTCGTTTCATTGAAAAATCACCATCATCTGTGGTGCAATGAACATAATCGATAAGAGAAAGAAGGCATACTCCTAGGCATGCTCAAAAGGGTAGTTTTCTGATGGGTTTTGTGGGATTTGTAGGACCCTTTGTTCCGTTTATTGCAACCAGATGGCACAGAGAGCTACAAATATTATGAATCCAGGGAATGATGTTTCCGAACATAAGTAGAGGTTCAGTAAAGGTAGGGTTGCCAACCTCCAGGTGGCGGCTAAAGATCTCCTACATTTACAACTGATCTTCAGACAACAGAAATCAGTTTTGCCTGGAGAAAATGGCCACTTTGGAGAGCGGACTCTGTGGCATTATAGCCCACTGAAGTCACTCCCTTAGCTAAACCCCACCCTCCTCAGGCTTTACCCCCAAAAAATCTCCAGATATTTCCCAGTCTGGAGCTGGCAACCTTAAGTAATGGAGTTTCCTAGGCCTAAGGATGCCAACCTCCAGATGGGACCTGGGGATCCCCTAGAATTACAGCTCATCTCCAGACTACAGAGATCAGTTCCCCTGGAGAAAATGGATGTTTTGGAGGGTGGACTCTATGGCCTTGTACCTTGCTGAGGTCCCCGTCCTCCCCAGGCTCCACCCCCAAATCTCCAGGAGTTTCCCACCTGGCTCTGGGAACCCTACCCACCGTCCCCCAACAGTGGCCGGGGGGGGGGACCTGGTAACCCTAGTAGGCACCGATGCCTCCCCCTGCACCTCTGGTTTAGGGTTGCCAGGTTCTACCTGAGAGCTGGCAGCAGGATCGCCCGTCCGTTTCTGGATCTTCTGCCACACACTTCTGACATCATCACATCATCGACATTGGGGGGGGGGGAGGTGACGGTCTGGTTTTTGGGCAAAACTCTATGGGTTGTAGGTGATTTTACCATAGAGTTTTGCCCAAAAACTAGAGTGTCTCCATGTAATGTCAGCAATGTGATGATATCACTTCTGGGTGACATCATCACATTGCCTTTCGGGGCCAGTTGGGAGTGGGGTTCCCCCCACCGGCCAGCTGGCTGGTGATGGGGAAGTGCCCCGCAAAAGTAGGGGGTCGCCCACCCCCGACAGGGGTCTGGCAACCCTGTTCTGGTTCCTCTGCCTCTCTGCTTAGAAGTATCCAGAGCCTTCTCCATCCAATTTGGCTAAAGGGGAAGGGCAGACAGGGAGGAGCTTCTCTTTTATTATTTTTTGAACATTCTTCCCTTTCTCCCCAAAGATCTTCTGTAGACGTTTTTGGGGAAAATGTTTTTTGACATAAGTTGGGGAGGGGCTTGCCAATCAATAATGGAAACATTTGTTTACTGGCGTATTTTTAAAAGCCAACTGGGGGGAGAAGGAGAATGTATATAAAATATCCTTCCTAGTATCTGTAAGGACAAAGTTGAGCTCAGCGGAGGCTTCATGCTGTTCCCAAGCGAGAGTTAAACTGAAAGGCACCGCGAATATATTTTTGTACATAAAGAAATTGGCTTTTGTCTCAAAAAAAAACACTTGTCTATACCAGTTCACACAAAAGGGAGCACTTTGCTAGATGTGCCGATATTGGTTGGCAGCTTGCCCCCCATGGTCTTCTCTGTCGTTTCCTTTGACTCTTGTCATTTTAAAGTGCCCGTTCCGCTACTTTGATAAGTGGCCGCCATCCTTCTCACAGGCAAGGTGGGCGTGAAGCTGTTGTCAGATCGGTTCCCGCCCTAACAAAGCTCCTCCATTCACGAGACCTCCTATTTTATTTTGTTCTATGCCTTTAATTCTTTTGCCATCATAATGCAAGCTTCTTTCTACTTAGGGTTCTACTTAGGGTTGCCAACCCCCCCGGTTTGCCAGGGGTCCCCCATTTGTGGGGGGGGGTTCTACCTGCTGCCAGCCAGATGGCTGGCTGGCGGGGAAGCCCCACCCCCACCCCCAACACCCACACCCACCCGTCTCTCTCCCTTTAAGTGTGTGGAACCCGTGTTTCCTCCCAAGCCTGTGTTTCCTCCCAAGCCCGGAGTGCCAGTTTCGTGCTCTTAAAAGGGAAACGTGGCTGCTCTTAAAGGGGAAACGCCGGCTCCTGCATTTAAAAGGGAAACACCAGCTCCTTTAAGTGCAGAGAACTGCCGTTTCTGGAGATCCGGCACACTGGCGGGGGGGCGGCACACGTCCCCAACATGACGTCATCACGTTGGAGATGCCCCACCCCCTCCAGGAACGCCCCCAAAGTCCCCCACTGGGGGTGGAAGATGGACTTGGCAACCCTAGTTCTACTCCCAATATTTCACCGTCCCCAAGAAGGATGGTGGTATCAGATCAATAATGGACTTGAGGGCTCTGAATGACTTCATTAGAATTACCAACTCTGGGTTGGGACTTACCTGGAGATTTGGGGGATGGAGCTTGGGAAGGTGGAGTTTGGGAAGGGGAGGAACCTTCACATAGTACAGTGCCATAGAGTTCACCCTCTAGAGTGGTCATTTTCTCCCAAGGGAACTGATTCCTGTAGTCCGGAGATCAGTTGTAATTATGCAGGCTCTCCAGGCCCCACCCGCAGGTTGACAACCGTATCGACGACTCTAGAAAGGAGCGGAAAAGTTCTCCATGTCAGTTGGGCAGGCATAAGAAGAAAGAACAGCAAAGACCAAGAGTCAAGAACAGGGAAAAATCTCTTCACCCCTAATTTTCCAAGAGGTGATTGCTCAACTTGGCATGTTTTCCTCTTCCTTCCAGAGTCCTGGTATTAGCTTATACTGTACACCATTCTTACAGGGGCCTGGGTATTTTTTCTTTTTCTTCTAATTCTTCTTACAGAGCAGAACTTCAGGTGCTTGATACAGGAATACATTTTGAACTCATTCTGATTGTTGAAGCACAGTATTAGCTTCCCTGTTCCCTAAGTGGGTTAAAGAGCCTGTTTCCCCCTCTGTGCCCTGGAGGCCTAAGTTACATTCAGCTTTTGGTGCCCTGGGCATTTTCGGGGCATGTTGGGGCCTGCCTTGCTAATCACCTCTGCAGCTAGTCACAATAGGGATTGCCATTAATTGTGTTCAAGTATAGCAAATAGGTCACAAGCCTACTTATATGCTGTCGGAAAATTGCCCATACTTGTATGTGTTTCAAAAAAGAAAAAAGCATCCTGAAATAGCATCAACTGTTCCCCCAATTCCCCGTGCTGCGCATAATGTGGGTATTTTGCTCCAGGTTGTGGCATCTGGGCACCCGAGCAGGGCTTGGTAACACTCCACGGCAATTAAAACCGTTGTTAATGCCCTCCTGCCACGCAGTGTCGACAATTATGAACCAGTCGTGTTTTAACAATGTGCCTTGATACATCTCTCTTCTGCCCAGATTGGTTTCAGATTCATTGGAACGGCGGGAGGTAATGAACAGGACTCCATAAAATCTAAATCATAGAATATGTTAAAGGCACATCTCTGATAATAGCTCATAATAGTTGGCGGGGGTGAAGACTCCTTGTTCGCCTGAAGATGGGATTGCCTTAAAAAAAAAAAATCTGGGATATTTATTAGCCGCTCTTTCTCTAAAGCACAAACCATATCAATATTTTCCCCCTAGACATATTTTCCCCTGGAGTTACCACTTTGCTTCCAAAGTGAAATCCAAGGTGAATTTAGATGGTTCACATAACATTAAAGGTAAAGGTAAAGGTTCCCTTGCTCGAAAGCCAGTTGAATCCGACTCTAGGGTTGCGGTGCTCATCTCCGTTTCAAAGCCAAAGAGCCAGCGCTGTCCGAAGACGTTTCCGTGGTCATGTGGCCGGCATGACTAAACACCAAGGCGCACGGAACGCTGTTACCTTCCCACCGAAGTGGTACCTATTTATCTACTTGCAATTTCTTGCTTTCGAACTGCTAGATTGGCAGGAGCTGGAACTAGAGACAGGAGCTCACTCCGTCATGCGGCGGCACCCGGGTCTTGAACTGCTGAACTACTGACCTTCCACAGCCTGCAGTTCAGCGTCTTAACCACTTGAGCCACCGCAGCTCCTAACATTGAGATAAGACAAATGCTTCTTAATTTGCCAAGGCAAAACCGGAGTTGTGTTTTGGAGGCTCCTGTCAATGTGAAACATCTAGCAATGTCAGGGGAATTAAAGCAAATATCAATAAGGCTGTTTTTTTAAAAAAATATAATCACCCAAAGGATGCCTCCCCCCAATGGGAGGGGAGACTGTTTTTCTACAGTTGGTTGCTTCTAGAAAAAGTTGCCAGCTCTGGACAGAGAAATACCTGGAGATTTTGGGGGTGGAGCCTGGGAGAGGGCGGGGTTTGGGGAGAGAAGAGACCTCAGCAGGGTACAATGCCACAGAGTCCACCTTCCAAAGCAGCCATTTTCTCCAAGGGAACTGTTTTCTGTAACCGGGAGACCAGTTGTAATTCCAGGAGGTCTCCAGCTACCACCTGGAGACTGGCAACCCTACGCAACACAACATCAGCACACTCACCCCCCTTTTTTTCTTCTCAAGAAATTACAGTCAATCAGGGCTTTCTTTGTAGGAAACGTCCAGGAGGAACTCATTGGCATAATAGGCCACACCCAAGAGCAGAAACTCATTAGCATATTAGGACACACCCCTGACAGCACAGCTCGTTAGCATATTAGGCCGCACCCCCATGTTACCAGAAGTGTGGTCATCCAGCCACACACACCTTTCCCTTCTTATTCTGTTTACCTTGTTTGTTGTCAAAACCCAGGGCTTTTTTTTTGTAGCAGGGACTCCTTTGCATGTCAGGCCACACATCTCTAATATAGCCAATCTTAATGAATTTCTGCTCTTGGGTGTGGCCTATTATGCTAACGAGTTCCTGCTGGGCGTGGCCAACTGAGGAGCCAGCCGGAACTCCATTCCTGTGCGTTCCTGTCCAAAAATAGTCCTGAAGTCAATAGAATCCCAATGATCAGGCCCTTATTATATTGTAACTTGAGAGCGACATGTTTTAAACTTTAAGTTTACAGTAACATTGTCGTGATTCTAAAACATATAAGGGCTTGGGGACCCCAGAACAAATAATCCAACCAAACCAGGGATTATCACCCTTGTGGTTGCCTGCAAATCAATAAACCTTTGTGTGTGTTTGTGTCTCTGAGTTTGTCCTCAGGCAGCACGAGGATGTGTGTCATTGCAATTGCCTGATGGCCCAGTTCCCCTGCAGGCATTCTGTTGTCTGAATAAACCTGTAGAAACCTGTAATCTATATTAGGTGGGGTCACATCTGCCAAAATGCATCTACTTCTCGACGGTTGACCGTGGCCCTTGTCTGTCATCTGTGGCCAGTGGTGTTACCTGCATAGCTCTATAGGAAGATCTGATTTCTCTTTGTGCCTCCAGACTTACTCAACGGCCTGCTGGTTTTAATTCAGATTATAGTATTTTACATGTAAACTGAATAGTTTTTGGGCCCTCCAAAGCTTAAAATGTTAAACTCTATACAACAAGAGAGGGAGGGAGGGAAACACATCTGATTGTATGGATGTTTAAATTGCCGATATCCCAGCGGGGCTTACCGTGAAGTGGCGGACGTTGAATTGAGGCCCTAAACAGCGCCGAAGCTCAGTTCCCGTGAAACAAATTCCAGTGAGATTTATGATAGTGACTTCCATGCCTGCATGCATCGGGGCATAAGTGATTCTGTTGTAGACTGTGCTGGAATGAGAAGGCTGAGGACTTGTAGCCTATCAGTATCCCACCAGAGAAGAGACGTGAAGTTCTGGATGGGGTGGAGTGGGGAGCTAGGTTGGCCTCGTGTCCTTGCATGCTGACTGGATTCTCAGCCTGTGTTAACATTTCAGCTGAGACGTGAGCTTGTACATAACTGAGTAAAATTATATCATCTGTGAAGGCAGTTTCGGGTGGGTAGCCATGTTGGTCTGGAGTAGAAGAACGAGATTTGAAACCGGTTGGTACCTTAAAGATGAAGAAGATTTCTGGGGTATTGACAGGTATCTGATGAAGGGAGCTTTGGCTCTTTAAATCCTATTCCCTAAAAAACGTGTTGATCTTTAAGGTGCCACTGAACTCAACTCTTATCTTTCTTCTGGCCTTCTTCTACTCTCTGTCCCGTCCTCTTCTGCTGTGGCATGTTCGGCTAGTTTCTACTGCTGTGTGAGATCCTTCCCCCACACACACACTTCAGGACAGCTTTCCAAAGTAGATAAAGCTCCCAGCTTGTTTGTGTCCCAAAGAGTCTGTGAAACCTTTTGAGAGAACTTTGGGGCCCACTGGGAAGATAAGATGTGACATCTTCTGGGGAGGGGCAAGGAATTATCCTGAGAGGGCTTAGTTTTATTCATAAGAATGACATTTACTAGTTGCTGGGTTTCAAAGAAACAGTTCCATTGGTTGACTGAAGTCCACTTTTGTTTTCTGTTGCTACCTCCCTTTGGTACCATGTGGCCTGAGAGAAAAGAGAGTCTGTATAAAATGTACAAATAATCTCCCTCTTAATGGGTTACGTGACTTTACCATCTCAAAAAATTGTCCGGTTCTTCCTTGCAGATGAGGATCGGAAAACCACCTTAGCAGTTCCTAACTATTTAGCTTGTGGTGACTGCCTGTAAGAGGATTGGATCTCAATCTGTCGAAGACCCCTGAGTCAAAAGAACAATAATGTAAGAAAGCAGTTCTCAGATAAATATGCCGTTTCCCCCCTAGGACTGCTGGCGATTCTCTGTTGGGCTTCTCCCTTCCGTTGTCCACTTTGCCAGTGAGATGCATTAATTTTTCAGGCCAAAATAAAGTTTCCTGTGTGGGGAAAACAGAATTAATTATGGCAGTAGGAGAAAATGATGTTTTAATTAAAATGGTAAGCAAACCATTAATCAATGATTAATCAGCAGCTCAGGTAGCGGAATATTAATCTTTTCTAAAGAACACTCTGGCACAGTGCTGACACTGCTATAAATACGTGATGTTCACCTTAGTGTTGCAGCTTCAATTTATAGCCATTCAGAGTCACGACTTAGTTAAGAAGGAGAGAGAAATAAAAGGATGTTGGGGAACAAAGAACGCCCTTTCCGGAGGAGAACAGGAATCGGACACAAATCCCTGAGTAAGCAGTAATCATAATGGTTATAAAAATCGTGCTGCTTCAAAGTTGCTGATTTTGCATCCCATCATCTACACAAATCGCTTGTTCAACATTCGTCCCTTTGCAGCTGACAGGCAGGAACAGACCTCGCATGGGGTCAGTTCACAAAACCATGCCCATCGCTTGTTGACTATAGCATAGAGTGGACAGATCCACCTGGCCACTAGTGAGGGATGGGGTGGATGGGTAGGGTTGCCTGATCTAGACTGGGAAACTCTTGGAGATTTGGGGATGGAGCCTGGGGAGGACAAGGGCCTCAGTGGGATACAATGCCTCAGAGTCCACTCTCCAAAACATCTGTTTTCTCCATGGGAATTGATTTCTGTAGTCTGGAGATGAGCTATAATTCTGTGCAGGGGTCATTTAGTAGAAAAAGAGGTGCAGGAGCTCATTAGCATCACTCATTAGCATAACTTATTTGCATATGCCACACCCCCTGAAATCACCGGAAGTGTGTCAGAAGGCAACACCCACCGCTCAGGCTCCACTGGACTGTTTTGGTTTGCTAGCTATGGGGGGGGGGGTGGACATGCAGATCTGTCCTCACAGAGGAGGGAGAGCTTGTACCTGAATAAAACTTGGTCTTAAAGGTGCCACTGGACTGTTTTAGATTGCTAGCTGGGGGGGGGGGAAAGAAGGAGGGAAGGAGGGTGGATTACTATCTATGGGGAGGTGGGAAACGCACATATCTGTGCAGGAAGGAAGGAATGAAAGAAGGAGGGAAACAGGGAAAGAAAGAGGAAGAGAAGGAAATAAGGAGGGAAAGGGAAAGAAGGAGGGAAAGGAAGGAAGGAAGGAAAGAGGGAAAGAAAGAGGAAGAGAAGAAGCAGGGGGCAGGGCTTGTTGCATGTGCCCACCCCCTGGGCTCTTTACTGCCGGAGCTCCACTCCTGTGCGCTCCTGCAGGAAATGACCTCTGATTCTGTCGGATCCCCAGGTCCTGCCTGGAGGCTGGCGTCCCTACTGTAGCAACACATGATGACTTTCCTGTGTGAAATAAACTGTCGTAGATTTAATTTATCGGTTCAGAGGAAATACGTTTCATTGGAGCTAGTTTACACATTTTCTCTTGATCACCAAATGGTGAGAAATCAAATGATAAGGGATTTTGTTCTGTTTAAAATATTTACGTCCAGCCTTACCTCTTTGGACTCAAGCAGGGATAGCTGCAAAGTCTCAGAAATAAGGCAGTTGTTCAGCAACAATACAGAAAAAAATGTAGACAAATAATCAAAAAACAGTTTATCTTCCACCAAATGTCCTCTGGAATAAAACTGTTGTGCATAATTTCATAGATGAAGCAAATTAAGATGCCCCAAACCCAGCTTGAAGCTAGGCTGAAATGGGCCAAGGACTGATGTTTCATTCAGAAATGTCTGCAGTTATTCTTCCATCTTGCCCAGAAAACAGGGGACTCGACACAGGTCAGCAGTTTGTCCACATCCCTCTTACCCAAAGATGTCTTCTCAAGAAGAGCTGTAATCATCGCTTCCTTCAGCTGTGAAGGAAACACCCCTCGTAAGAGAGACATTTTAATGATCTTCCCCAAAGGAAGTGCCACTATCTAATCAACTTAGACATGCATGTGTCAATCAGTTTTATTGAAATTATAGAGTGCCGTAGCACTGTGAGGCTCTTGTGAATGATTATATGCAATTGTCAGATCAAGGTCGGCCTTCTATTGCTGGGTACCCCTGAAGGTCAAGCATGTGTTCAGACACATGTAATTGTAGAAGGGAGTCTGCTATTTCAAATGAAGTCACTGTGTTTTCGTTAGACATACCCTCCAGATACAGTTCTCCCTGTCTGCAGCAACAGCTGTCTTGCACAGCACTAATTGGCTAGTGACTGAAACAGGGGCAGATTAACCATTAAGCAGACTAAGCACGTGCTTAGGGCACCAGGGCCAAAGGGGCCACCACAAAGTTGGGGAAAGGGTGAAAAGCTTAGTTTGTACAGTATATCGTGTTATCATATGAATAAATTTTTGTATTGCTGCAACCTGCATTGCATATCTGGTCAAACAGGTCAACCACTAAAATGGACTGGGTCAGTGTGGAAAGGAGGGGGGCACCAAGATTGGCCAGTGCTTAGGGCACCAGTGAGCCTTAATCCGTTATCCGCCCCTGGACTGAAGTCACTAACTCAGAAGAGTTATGCCTTTCTAAGTCCACTGAAGTTACTTGGCTAAGAGCAGGGCTTTTTTTGTAGAAAAAGCCCAGCAGGAACTCATTAGCATAATAGGCTATACCCAACAGCAGGAACCCATTAGGATATTAGGCCACACCCCTGACAACACAGCTCATTCACATATTAGGCCACACCCCCATGTTACCAAAAGTGTGGTCATCCAGCCACACCCACCTTTTGCTTCTTATTCTTTTTACCTTGTTTGTTGACAAAACCCAGGGCTTTTTTTTTTTAGCAGGAACTCCTTTGCATGTTAGGCCACACACCCCTAATTGTAGCCAATCCTAATGATTTTCTGCTGTTGGGTGTGGCCTATTATGCTAATGAGTTCCTGCTGGGCGTGGCCAACTTGGGAGCCAGCTGGAACTCCGTTCCTGTGCGTTCCTGCCCCAAAATAGCCCTGGCTAAGAGGATGTAACACCACTTAGGGTGGCACTCTAAGACAGACTTGTCATCTTTCTTTAAAGGAGTTCCTCCAAGATTAAGAACAAACCAGTCCCATTCACTGCTTGATTCAGTCAAAAGATATATGAGTGTGGTGTAGCAGCAGACTCTGATCTGGAGTACCGAGTTCGATTCCCCACTCTCCCACATGAAGCCTGCTGGTTGGCGTTGGGCCAGCCACAATTCTCTCAGAATGCTCTCAGCCCCATCTACATCACAAGGTGTCTGTTGTGGGGAGGGGAAGGTGATTGTAAGCCACATTGAGACTCGCTAGGGTAGAGAAAAGTGGCATAGAAAAACCAACTCCTCCTTCTTCATCTTTTAAATTGGTTGTGTAGCTAGCAACTGGACATGCAGCTGGCCAGGGCTGGCAAAAGGTAGGAAATGAGTGGTGGTGGTTATCGATTCTGGCATCTCCAGCATCATAAGCTTTATTCTGTCTTAGAGATCTTCTTCTCCATTACTTCTGCAATGAAATAGGTGAAACTGTTATTGAACTCCATGTGAATTGGGTAGCTTTTCCATTGGAAGTGCAATTTTTCATATATTATCAACTTATAGACTCTTGGTTAGACGAAGACGTTTGTCGAAACGGCATCGCATTCCGGAGACCACCGTCCCATCGTTGTCATCTTCTATCTTTATGGACCTGAATTTACAACTTGAATGTATCATTATTACTTTTGTACATTTCATATTTAGAACTTTACGGGTTTCGTTAAAGAAGTATTGAGCGCACTGTGTACAGTTCTTGTGGTTTTATTTTTGCATCCCCAGCGTCATGACATCACTTCTAACATAAACTGAAAGTGATGCCAAATTACCGAGGTGACACTCTAGCATTCACCCAAAGCTCTATGGTAAAATCATAGTGTTTCAAACGAATGCTAGAACATTGTCCCAATGTGTTGATGTCACTTCCAGTTTTGTGCCTGAAGTGAAATCAAAATGTCCACTTTCTCCCTGTTGCCTTGTTGAGAGGCAGTAGGGAATGGGGACCTGGCCACGATGCCTCCTGCCATAGCAGGAGACCCATTTTCCCAAAATGGGGGGAGGTCCTTTTGTTTCTGGTCCTTTTTTGTCTATCCATATACATGCACCCATCAAGCTGAGCCACTTGCATTTCTTCCTCATTCCCATTGACCTGTCTTAAGAGACACAGTTTAAATCTGTATTCTGAGGTTGCTGAAATGTAAATGAGATTGTCAAGCAGGCTAGCTTGATTATTTTGCAGGGTGCAATTAGTGCTTTGTTATGCAAAAAGAAAAGAAAAGAGGGAATGTGATTGAGCCAAAGATGACTCATCCTTCTAGGTGTGTTTGTAATATGCAATGTGGTTCTGTGCACTTTCCTGCAGAGATAGTGGCTTGGTGCAAGTTCCGACATGGAAGTTTTTTTCTTAAGAGATGCGGTTGATATAACACATTTAACATTCTTTTGGAAGACCAATGTTTGCATTTCGGTTTAGTTTGGGACCAAAAAAGTGTCTGTGCTTAGTGAGGCATTTCAGAAATGTCTATTAACCGTCACAGCTGCACCTTTTAATTTTTTTAATTGCTGTATGAAATAGGAGAACCTCCTGTAGATAACTATACGGCAACAGTGTAATTAACAGTATGACAGTGCCTTAAACAAAATACACACACAGATCTGTGGTTTTAATTATAATAGATTATAATTTTTCGCTGAAGGCAATAGGAGGGAGTTATTCAGGTAGCAGCATCAACAAAAAATATTACTCGTATAGATCTCTCTATATTTTAGAGAGTGCACATGAACCTTTAATGCATTTGAGCAGAAAGTAGATTATTATTTTTTTTTTTTTGTAAAGATTTTATTAGCTCCCCTAAAAAGGGGAGGTATTTCGCTTAAAAGAAAAAAAAGGGAAGGGTAGACAGCGGGAGAAAGAGAAAGCTGAGTGATATATAAACTGGTAAATTAAACTGTTAGTAATGTCCAATTAATCTTCTTGGGCTTCTTCTGTGTGTTGTCAAACTTCTTTTCTTAGTTCAGTCACATATAATTCTCTGTTAATATGTTAGTAATGTTCCCTTGAATTTCTGTTAATGTTCCCTTGAGTTCCCTTGAGTTTCTGTTAATAAAAAAAAGAAAAATCTCTTCTGGACACAGTCAGAACCGCTTCTTTGCGTGCTGGGCACCTTTACTATCGCTGACGTGAAGGGGCTTCCTCTGTTGTCTTCTACTTCCGGCTTGTTAAATCCTCCTTCGGGTTGCTGTTAACACACTCAGTTCATGCACTATAAATCCTCTTCCTTTCATGCCTTGGAGGTCCCCAACTTTGAGAATGGTATTAATTTCATTTCGCTTTTATTTCCGCTCCCAAACTCTCTATTGGGTCCTCCTCGAAACTGGACGTATATAAGCGCTTGCCAGGCACTCCTCGCTGTCACAGTTCAAACTTTTCCATTTTACAAAACTCCCATCGGATTCACAACCATAAACAGTCCAAAACACTAAACAGCCGGCTCTCACACACAAGCAAACGCCCAGACGGAAGTCCCTCCCTTCTCTCCGCTCGTTTTTGCCCAGCTCCGCCATCTTTTCTTTTTTGTTTACTTTTAGAAAGTTCTTAAATTGTGCTCCAGAGAGACAAAACTTTCTCTCGCTTTATTTCAAATACATCAAGGGAAAACATCACTGTTCGCTCAGTCCATTCCCCCCCTCCTTTTCTTTTTCGCTTATGCAGTTAGAGGGTTAACCTCCTCGCCTTTTTCGCTGGGTGGGGGGGCAGCGGTTTTAGATCTTTTTCTTTGCATTTTGACAACTCACAGTTAGGCCGATCTTTTCTTTTTCAACTTTTTCGGATGATCGCTTTATCACTCGGTGACGTCTGGTGGCTCCGCTAAACCCCGTAAAACGGGATCGCTCACGCAGCAAGGTCCAAAGGGGCAGGGCATGGCGGGCGCCTCGTCTCCAACCTCTCGGCTGAGAGCGAGACTCCCCCCTCGAGCGCCCTAAAGCGCCCCGGATCCGAGCTCCTCACATCCTGAGGGGCTCGTTCGGGTCTCCGCTCGCGCGGATTCCCTCCTCCACCGCGGGCGGGCGAGACGCCCCTCGGGAGCGACCCAAGGATGCGTCCGCCTTTCGCGGGAGCCAGACCGGAAGCCAGCAGAAAGTAGATTATTTATTTCATCAGAAGAGAACTAATCATTCACCTTTGCTAGAGTCTGTTTAGGCTTCTTTCAGAACAAAGCAACTGTCTGAAAAGTAAACTAAAACCACTTTGGAAGGTTGTTGGAAGTGAGTATTTTATTTTATTTATTTATTTTTTAAAAAACGAAGCATTTTAACACATGCTTCAGATGTGATCCATGGAAGCAGAAGCTACCATCAATCTGTTCACCTTCTAAAATGCTGCAAGACTCCTGACTTTGCCTTTACGGCAACAAACTAATATGGCTACCCCTCAGGGAGCAAAAAACAATAGCCTCTCAAGCCCCTGTAGATGTATATGCACTCTGCTTCCCCACAGCTCAGTGCCTCACTGCCAAGAAATGTGCTTAAGCGAGTAACCATATCGAAGGGGCAAGCCCTGTGGGTTTTTCTTACTCAATGGGTGTGCCCCATTTCAGACTGTTGAGAACTGGTTGAGAAAGATGTATATGGTTGGTTCTACCTTTTAGCCATGCCATTTGACATCCTGTGGAGAGGAAATCCCCAGCCCCAGCCCCAGCTTCAATCCTCCACACTCAAGAAACAGAGGAGCAGGAGAAGAAATGGCCACCACAGTGCCACTCTAGGAATTCCCCCATGTGTATATGGCCTTGAGCAGGGGTCTTCAATGTGGTCTCCACAGGCACCATGGTGCCCATCAGCTCATTTACTGGTGCCCGCCAAGAGTTCTGAGGAAGTAGGTGGGGCTTTTGCCTGGCAGAACTTCTGATTGGCCTTTGGAGAAATGATTGGTTGTGCAGATTTTTAAAAAAATGCTTCAGCAGTAGCTGCCACCACTCCAAGGATCTTCACCATATAAGTGAAGATGAACTGTATCTATGGGAAAAATATTTTTGAACAATATGTTCATTTTAAAAGGCATCCTGTTAAACAGAGCTGCTGCCTGAAATACTGAAGAGTGAGTTGCCACTACAGTTATGCATAAGCTCACTGCCTGGCATTTTGTGGTGAGTTCTGCCTCCTATAGCAGCCATTTTGTAGCTGGCTCTGCCTTCCGTGTAGGGCTGCCAAGTCCCCCCGGGGGGCGGGGAAACCCCTGCCCCAGAGGCCCATTCCCCAATGCCAGGGAATCGGGCCCCAGGGGGAACCCCGCCCCAGTGTGCGCGTCACAGGGAAGTGACGTTATGACGCCGGCCATGCTGGGGGTGGGACCACGGCCATACAAGGGAAAACTGTATGGTTTAGACGCCGGCCGGGAGTCCCCCGCTCCCGGTATTTTCCGACTTGAAAACCCTACTTCCATGGCAGCCATTTTGTAGCTGTTCCCACCACCCAGTGTCAGAATTCAAAAGGTGCCCATGGACTCTAAAATGTTGGGGACCCCTGCCATCCATACAGATTTGGAGAGATTCTAAAACCGTCACTTGGAAGTGATGTAACATCCTCCCCAAATTCCATCCTCCCCAGGCACCTCCCACTAGGGTTCCCAGGTCTGGGTTGGAAAATACCTGGAGACTTTGGGGGTGGATCCAGGAGAGGGTGGGGTTTGGGGAGGGGTGGGGCCTCAGCATGTTACAATGCCATAGAGTCCACCCTTCAAAGCAGCCATTTTCTCCAGGGGAGCTGATCTCTGTCAGCTGGAGATCAGCTGTAAAGGCGGGAGATCCCCAGGCCCCACCTGGAGACTGGCAACCCTGCCCCCCTCAAAATCTCCCAGCATTTGCTGAGGCTGTGCTGGAACCTTACTACACATGCACCAGCAGCCGGCACAAGCAGCCCCTTGGCTTTGCATCAGGGGAACATGACCCCCTTGCCATGGCAGGTGTGTATGAAGGGAACCTGGAATGCAGTCTGCATTCTAAAGTATATTTTACACCCTGAAGATATTGAGAAATGACTGTCTAACGGAGGTGTGTGTGTGTGTTTAGTTCCCCACCTTTCTGCTTCGGTGAAAGAGTTTCCCTTTGTTGGTGTGTTATTTGAGGAAGTAGGTTGAATAAGCTAATCCCTTTTGAAGTATGCCTTTCATAGCAGTATGGAGTATGCCTTTCTAGACACTCTCTTTCATTTCTAAACAAAGTGCACCATTCTTGCAGCTGAGGAATCTGAGCTCCCTCTGGCCTTGTATGAGGAACTTTTTACCCGTTAACGTTCAGTCACTTCTCCTGGCTTGAAATGGCTTGTAAGATAAAATGCATGCACACATTATACACGTCGTTCACCCAAACACGCACTTGCGGGTGGTTATTCATATTTCATGATGCTGGAGCATCACATAGTTTGTTAGTCTGGCCTGGATACACAAACAGAAACACCACAAATTCTGCTGGAAAAGCGGTTAGAGGGTTCTCTGGACTGCCATAAAGCATGCAGTACATGTTTTGGTATAGCTTGTCACAGACTGTGTGAACGATGTAAAATCTTAAATTTGCAATGACTGGAAACAAGACAGTAGATTTTACTCAATATTCTCTGCAGGGCTACAAAAATACAAGAAAACCTGCAAAGGGGGGGGGGGGGACAACACCCTACTTAGCCATCCATTGTCTTCCCCAGTTCTTGCAATGTAGTTCTCTGTGCAGCCCAGAGTTAACTGGCATATGGCAAGAGAGGATTTGCCTTCCATGGTCCCCTAGCAGATGGCTTTTGGAGATGCAGATCTTTCCTACAGAAGTATCCTTTTGTCCTTCCCAAAAGCTGGGATTTGAGTGGATAAAATATCATGGGGCATGGGAGTAGCTGGACTGAGTTGGGTGGATTCAACCCCGATTCTACCACTCCATTGAGAAAAGTTTACTGTGCAATTATTTATTAAAATATTTATACCCCACCTTTTCTTTTGGCTCAGACCAGGAGCCTTCCTCCCCATTAAGTGGATCTTCTGTTGGAAGAAGAGCCAATAGTTGGAGGAAGGTTTCTTAGGCTGGAAGAAGGCTGCTTGAAAGATGGTTGGATCCACCCCATTACTCCCAACTCTTTCTTCCACCAGTGGTGTCTCCAGTAGGCTTGCTAAGTCTCCCTCAATGGTGGGAGACCTCTTAGTAATCCCCATTGTTGGCATAAAAAGCTGGTGAGAAATAAAATGGAGGAAAATGGAGGGCGGTGCTGGCATTATGCCACAATGTGATGTCACTTCTGGCCAAGAACAGAAATGATGTGATGGTGTTGAAGAAGGCACTCTAGGACTGGTCAAAAACTCTATAGTTTGACCATAGAATTTTTTGCAAATCCTAATGCCCCCCCCCACCATGATGTCATTTCTGGTTTTCACCAGAACTGATGTTGCACACTGGCATGATGCTGGCACACCTGTCCCCACCCTTCAAATGACCTAGGGGCTCCAGGTGCAGCCTGGCAACCCTAGCCTCCACTGATGCAAGAGCTTTCAGTAGCAGAAGCAGGAGTTGAGGTGGTGAGCATAAGGGAAGCTCTGTTGTATCAGTCCAGTGGTCCATCTAGTCCAGCATCTTGCCTTACACAGTGGCAAAGCAGTTCCTTTGGACAGCCAATGTGAGGGCACAGGTGCCAGGGACTTCTTTTGATGATGCCTGCTGGCATTGATATTCAGAGATTTACTGCCTCTGAACATCAAAGTTCCCTTTAGCCACCATGGTTAGTAGCCACTGGTGGACCTATCCTCCGTGAATCTGTCTGATCCCTTCTTAAAGCTGTCTATGCTTATGGACATTCCTCTTGCAGCGGATTCCACATTTTAATCACTTGATGTGCAAATAAGTATTCCCTTTTGTCCACCCCAAATCTACTACTGCCCGTCTAGTGATCTTGCACATCTTATCCTCTTTGCGGATGCTCCAGCCTTTTGGGAGTCAGGAAGGATGGGAAAGGGAAGGTGGGAATCATCAGTGTCCAAGGGTGCCATCGTAAGGATGGTTTGTAGGATCAAAACTCGTAATTTTTATTTTGTCCACTTTGGGACTTCAGAGAATTAAGACACTTGTTTTAGGCCTCCGTAAATCATTGCTCAAACATCTTACATGCTCAACAAGCTTTGGGATCATAACTTCCTGAAATGTAGAAAAGTGATTGCTCGGTGGAGTGGTGCTGATGTTCAACAGGCATAGCCAACGCTACGCTGGGGATTATTAAGAAGGGAATGGAAAGCAAATCAGCCAGTATCATAATGCCCCAGTATAAATCAATGGTGTGACCTCATTCAGAGTACTGTGTACAGTTCTGGTCACCACACCTCAAAAAGGATATTATAGCATTGGGAAAAGTGCAGAAAAGGGCAACAAGAATGATAAAAGGGTTGGAACACTTTCCCTATGAAGAAAGGTTAAAGTACTTGGGGCTCTTTAGTTTGGAGAAACAATGGCTGAGGGGTGACATGATCGAGGTTTATAAGATTATGCGTAGGATAGAGCAGGTTGAAAAAGAAGTACTTTTCTCCCTTTCTCATAATACAAGAACTCGTGGGCACTCAATGAAATTGCTGAGCAGTCAGGTTAGAACAGATAAAAGGAAGTCCTTCTTCACCGAAAGAGTGAATAACACATGGAATTCACTGCCACAGGAGGTGGTGGTGGCTACAAGCATGGACAGCTTCTAGAGCGAATTAGATAAGCATATGGAGCAGAAGTCCATCAGTGGCTATTAGCCACAAGGTGTAGATAGGAACTCTGGGTGTTGGGCAAGTGATGCTCTGTATTCTTGGTGCTTGTGGGGGGCAACAGTGGGAGGGCTTCTAGTGTCCTGGCCCCACTGCTGGACTTCCTGATGGCACCTGGTATTTTTGGCCACTGGGTGACAGAGTGTTGGACTAGATGGGCCATTGGCCTGATCCAACATTGACTTCTGTTATATTCTTAACATGGCATAACATGGCGGCACAACGTTCAAAGAGAAATGATATGCTACTCCACCTCTCAGCCCTGGGTGGAAAGCAAAGCGCTGCACAAGAGTGTGGAGGGCTGAAGAACCACACAATACCCAGCGCTGGATGTAGCATAAGTGGCTGGGATGTAGCAATGCTTTTTCCCAGGAGCCGTACCCCAAGGTGGTGTAGCACCAAGAGCAAAGGAAAAGTTCACTAGCATCAGACACACTGTCTGGGTTAGAAGGTTGTGTGGGAAGCACACCTTATCTACCCCCCTTGTCCTGGAGGCTACACTGAGGAATGGAGTAGGACCAGGTTTAGCAACTCGGGTTTGGCCCTGCACATTGCTGTGCTCAAGGCGATGTCCTCAGCGATGGACGGAGGGGGAGGGGCTAGCAGGACAGTGAGGTTGGAGAAAGGGCAGGATCCTCTCTAGTCCTTCTCCTGCTGTCAAACATGACAGGTTTTAGGTGGTCAGCTGGGTGCTTGCTGTGGATCAGCTACAGTGGCCAGGCCCCACCGGGCTACCAGCGGGGGGGGGGGGTAGGGTTGCCAAATCCAGTTTGGGAAACTCCTGGAGATTTGGGAGTGGAGCCTGGAGAGGATAGGGACCTCAGTGGGGTACATTGCCATAGAGTCCACCCTCCAAAGCATCCATTTTCTCCAGGGGGAATGTTCTTTGTGGTCTGAAGAAGAGCTGGAATTCCAGGGTATCCCCAGGACAGTTTCTGCAGCATGTCCTTACTGAGAGCCAGTTTGGTGTAGTGGTTAAGTGCGCGGACTCTAATCTGGGAAAACCGGGTTTGATTCTCCACTCCTCTGCTTGCAGCTGCTGATGTGACCTTGGGTCAGTCACAAGCTCTGGCACAGCTGTCCTTGAAAAAGAGCAGTTTGTGTCAGAGTTCTCTCGGCCCCACCCACCTCACAGGGTGTCTGTTGTGGGGAGGGGAAGGGGAAGGAGTATGTAAGCCGCTCTGAGACTCTAGGTGAAGGGCGGGGTATAAATCCAATATCATCATCATCATCATCATCATCATCATCATCATCATCATCTTCCTCTTCTTCTTCTTCTTCTTCTTCTTCTTCTTCTTCTTCTTCTTCTTCTTCTTCTTCTTCTTCTTCTTCTTCTTCTTCTTCTTCTTCTTCTTCTTCCTGCTCTGAAGCTCCACGGGAAAGTCTGTTTTTATTGCTGCAAGCTTGTGGCACTGCTTCCGCAGCGGGGTCTTTCCCGTGGCGTTTCCTTTGCTTACTGCGAGTCCCCACACATGCTCAGGGAAGACTGCACATAAGTGAATTACCCCCCCCCCCGAATAGATTTACTTCATCACCTCGGTTTGTGCAGCGTTCTTCACAGTGGAATGTGAAATCCTTTTTTTAAAAAAAGAATTCTGCAGTGAGAACTAACATTGGAGCATCATATAAGTAGTGTAATAATGTGATTGCCTCAGAGTATTTAACAAAAAAGAAAGAAAAGAAATGGAAACAATAAGCTAATTAACCGGAAACTGTTCCGCGGTAATGTGGGTGGGGGGTTGGGACATGCAAATGTGGAGGGCGGACCCAGGGTTGAAAAACACCGGATGAGAAAGATTCCTCCACTACGGTTGATTCCGGTCCAGTGCCGGGAGTACAAAAACTTCCCAGAAACGGGGGATTTAATGCCATGTGGCAAGAGGGGGGAAAGCACATTTTTACACCTGGGCGGGCGAAATCATCTGCAGAAACGAGGGAAAGCCGTGGATGAATAGAAGGCACAGGGAAATCTGACACTGTGGACTCAGTCCGTGTCTCACCTGGAGAGTAGCATCCCTAGGATCAGCCTAGGGGCAGATTAACCATTAATCAGACTCAGCACATGTTTAGGGTACCAGGGCCAAAGGGGACACCACAAAGTTGGGGAAAGGGTGAAAAGAAGAAGAAGAAGAAGAAGAGATTGGATTTATACAATGCCCTTCACTACCCAATGGTGTCTCAGAGCGGCTTACAAACTCCTCTCCCTTCCCCTCCCCACACAAGCACCCTGTGAGGTGGGTGGGGCTGAGAGAACTCTGACACAAACTGCTCTTTTTCAAGGACAGCTGTGCCAGAGCTTGTGACTGACCCAAGGTCACATCAGCAGGTGCAAGTGGAGGAGTGGGGAATCAAACCCGGTTCTCCCAGATTAGAGTCCGCACACTTAACCACTACACCAAACTAGCTCTAGTTTGTACAGTATATTGTGTTATCATATGAATAAATTTTTTTATTGCTGCTACCTGCATTGTATATCTGGTCAGACAGGTCAACAACTAAAATGGACTGGGTCAGTGTGGAAAGGAGAGGGGCACCAAGATTGGTCAGTGTTTAGGGCACCAGTGAGCCTTAATCTGCCCCTGGATCAGTCCATCCCAAGTTTGTAGACAGATGCAGCAGTGGGGAATCATTTCTCTCGAGCACGTGGAGATCGGAGAAATCCAAAGAGATTGTATTAAGTTCCGTCAAATCTTGAGGTTAAACAAAGAGACCCCCTTTTGAGTTAACAACCTAGAAATAACTGGTAATGACTTCCAGTGTCAGAAGAGTATTACTTCTGCCCTCTGCTTTTGAGACTTAACTGGTTTGGCAGCGGACTTTCTCTTGCGTTCTGTTGCGATGACACAGACTATCTGCACATCTTTGTTAACTGGGAAACAAAAGGGGAATGGAGACAAAGAAGAAACATTCCGGCATTTAATTGCCGAGACATTATTTTGTTTTAGTACAGTTGCTAGGAAATAAAAGATCCATTCTTGTGACAAGTGCAGTCATAAAAGCAACGGTTCCAATTTACCTTTTAAATGACAGGTTTTGGTGAAGGTTTCTGCAGAGAGCGGGAATAGGCAGGAAACTGTTCACACCGAGTTGGATGAAAGAAGGGCCATCCCAAGGTGTGGGATCTCTGTCTGTGGCCTTTATTAATAATAATAATAATAATAATAATAATAATAATTTGTGTGTTTATACAGATGCTAATAATGATAACATTATAGTGTCTCAGACTCACGCTACTTGTTAGGGTGGCAAGCAGGACGACACTGGAGGGGGCAAAAACACATAAAAACACAGTCGCGCCAATGGCATGATGTCACTTCTGGCATGAATCTGGAATCATGTTAGGGCAACACTCTAGGATTCTTTGAATGTCATCCTGACAGTGACATCATTTCTGGGTCTGTTTTCTATGCCCCCCCCCCGCCCTAGTTTACCCACCTGGCCTAGTATACTCTAGAGCCAGTTTGGTGTAGTGGTGAAGAACAACAGACTCTAATCTGGAGAACTGGGTTTGGTTCCCCACTCCTCCACATGCATCCAGCTGGGTGACCTTGGGCCAGTTCCCATTCTCTCAGAGCTGCTCTCTCAAGAGCAGTTCTTGAAAGAGCTCTCTCCGCCCCACCTACCTCACCGGGTGTCTGTTGTCGGGAGAGGAAGGGAAAGAGATTGTAAGCCGCTCTGAGATTCTGAGTGAAGGGTGGGGTATAAATCCAACTTCCTCCTCCTCCTCCTCCTCCTCCTCCTTCTGTTGTGATTGCCATTGCTTTTGAAAGTCTGAACCAGAGATCTCCCTCAGTCTTATTAATATGATCCCCCCCCCAATATACTAGAAATGGTAGGGACTGGGTGTTGGGACTTTCTGCTGGTCATGCAAGTGCTGTATTTCTGAGCTATAGTCTTGTTTTAAAAAATTGTCTTTCTCTTATTGAATGTACATGGCGCCTTGTAGCAATACAAGTAATATACGGCAGTCCAGGAATTGGTAATAGTAGTCATTTTTCTTTTCCTGTTAGACGGCTGTAAAAAACAGATCCCACTGCAATATTCTCTGTAACAGTAAGATAATTCCTATACTAATCATACCTTACCATGATCATATTATTAAAGGCATACCATTAGAATACATTTAATTCTTTTTGTTTGCCATTTTGTACACAACAGGAGTTAGAACTCATTACAGGCATTCCCTCTCAGGCTAATCTACCTCATGTGGTTGTGGTGGGGATAAATGTAGAATGGGAGAATAACACACACAATCGCCTTCAAAAGTTCCTGGAGATTTGGGGGATAATGCCTAGGAAGGACAGCGTTTCGGAGGGGATGGAGCTCAACAGAGATGTGATGCCATAGAGTCCACCTTCTAAGGAAGCCATTTCCTCTAAGTGAGCTAGGGCTGCCAACCTCCAGGTGGGACCTGGAGATCTCCCAGCTGACTTCCAGCTGACAGAGATCAGCTCCCCTGGAGAAAATGGCTGCTTTGAAGGGTGGACTTGGTGGCATTGTACCCTGCTGAGGCCCCTCCCCTTCCCAAACCCCACCCTCTCCTGGATCCATCCCCAAAGTCTCCAGGAATTTTCCAACCCAGACCTGGCAACCCTAAAGTGAGCTAATCTCTGCAGTCATAAGAACATAAGAACATAAGAGACGCCAATGTTGGATCAGGCCAAAGGCCCATCCAGTCCAACACTCTGTGTCACACAGTGGCCAGAAATACCAGGTGCCATCAGGAGGTCCACCAGTGGGACCACGACATTAGAAGCCCTCCCACTGTTGACCCCCCCCCAAGCACCAAGAAGACAGAGCTAATAGCCACTGATGGACCTCTGCTCCATATGCTTATCTAATTCCCTTTTGAAGTCGTCCATGCTTGTAGTCGCCGCCACCTCCTGTGGCAGTGAATTCCATGTGTTAATCACTCTTTGGGTGAAGAAGTACTTCCGTTTATCCGTTCTAACCCGACCGCTCAGCAATTTCATTGAGTGCCCACGAGTTCTTATATTGTGAGAAAGGGAGAAAAGTACCTCTTCCCCTACCTGCTCTATCCCATGCATAATCTTATAAACCTCGATCATGTCACCCCTCAGTCGTCGTTTCTCCAAGCTAAAGAGCCCTAAGTGCTTTAACCTTTCCTCATAGGGAAAGTGTTCCAACCCTTTTATCATTCGAGTTACCCTTTTCTTCACTTTTTCCAAAGCTATAATATCTTTTTTAAGGTGTGGTGACCAGAACTGCACACAGTATTCCAAATGAGGTCTGGAAATCGACTGTAATTTCAGGAGGACTCTAGGTCCTGCCCGTAGGTTGGCAACCCTATAGCTACCCGGAGCTGTTTGGAAGGGGGAGGGGATAAACAAATAATAGATGGGTAGCCGTGTTCGTCTGTATGTAGCAGTAGAAAAGAGCAAGAGTCTAGCTGAATAATAATGCATAGTAACTTCCCAGAGAGCCAGTTTGGTGTAGTGGTTAAGTGCACAGACTCTAATCTGGGAGAACTGGGTTTGATTCCCCACTCCTCCACTTGAACCTGCTGGATGACCTTGGGCAAGCCATAGTTCTGACAAGATCTCTCCTTGAAAAAGAGCAGTTTCTTTCAGAGCTCTCTCAGCCCCACCTACCTCACAGGGTATTTGTTGTGGTGGGGAAAAGGAAGAGATTGTAAGCTGCTCTGAGACTCCTTTGAGTAGTGAAGGGTGGGGTATAAATCCAATCTCCTCCTCCTTCTTCTCCTCCTCCTCAGGGCCGGCTCACTCACTAGGCAAACTAGGCGATCACCTAGAGCGGGACTGTGCTTAGGGGCACCAAACTGCACCCGGCCCCGTACTCTGGGAGTTTCTTGATTATTTGTGTTTTGCATTCTTCCTAAAATGCATTTATTTTTGAAAATTAGGTGGGTGCACGGGGGGGGGGGGAGGCAGAAGGGATCCTTGCCAAGGGTGCAAAATAAGCTGGAGCCGGCCCTGCTCCTCCTCCTCCTCCTTCGTCTCCTTCTCCTTCTTGAAATAAAGTTTCAGCATTCAGATCAGGAGCATTCATTTTTCTACTGGAACAAATACACAAAATTCACTCTATGTGTGTAGAGCCAATGTGGGGTTGTGGTGGGAGTGTCAGACCAGGATCTAGGAGACCCAGGTTTGAATTCATGCTCTGCCATGAAAGCTTGCAGGGCCAGCCACATTCTTTCAGCCTGGCTTACCTCGCAGAGCTATTGTTGGGATGAATTGGAGGAGGGGAAGGCAATGTTGTATGTCGCTTGCAGTCTCGGTGCGGAGAGAAGTGGAGTGTAAATATCTGAATGAATAGACGTCTAGATAAACGGTACATGGGACAGTAAGGAAAAAAATAACTAAAAACAGAAGACCCAAATATCGTGGAATCCTTTTGGCCACAGGATTTGGAAATCTTTTATAAGAGGAAATCTCTGCTACTTCTGAGCTATGCCAGGTAGCACAAAAGCAGTGACCAAGAGTGGTCTTGTTTCTCTGGGATGAGAAGCAGAGGTGTTCGCTGCGAACCACCTGGGGCTCTAAGAAATAAGTCACACAATACACATGCTGGGACAAGAAATCGGCATTCTTATCCCTTTCACAGGAAGAAGCCCATTTGAGTCACTGAAATCAATGGGCTTATACCTGCACAATGAGCCTCACAACAGAGTGTCATTTTGCCTGGGGGAATTAATTTCCCAGAATGAAAAACTTCCTTGCTGCTGGCATGTTGATGACTGTCTTTGTGTAATACTGGTAATGTAAGAAGGGGGAAGAAGAAGAAGAAAGGGACATATTCTTGCACTGAGGAACTATGCAGTCTGAATTTTTGACAGTCAAGGGAGTGGACTTATACAGGCTAGGGATTTAACAGCTCTGCCGTATCAGAATTTCCAGCTGTTGTCAAACCAAAGCCAATTGGGCTGATATAGCAGAAGGCCTTTGTTTCCCCGTGAATCCTGCCAGCTGCCTTGCGATTGTGACCCTGAACGGACACTTGCTTGGAATGCCACTCGCTTCTTAATGACCAGACTTGATTTGAGAGTGAGGTTGACATGGGTTGGTTGGCATACCACCATACTGAACGCAGGTCAGCACTTGCGACTGCTGTGCATCAGCTACGTGGGGTAACCAAAATGGAAATCTGGCACCTCTGTAGTAGATGTAGCTACCCATGATGCATACGGTGTCTGTCTGGGTCCGACAAGTGACAGAATGCTGGGTGATCGCCATGCCTCATGCCGACCTGACTTTGAAATCGACAGTTTAGCCCAGAGACAATTTGGGAGGACTTCAGATGTTCTGAAATGCATTAGGCCCAGCACTGATCAATAATCCAACATGGCTTTGTCTGCACAAGACAAAATCATCATCTTCAATCCAACAAGAAGCATTGTGTCCAGATCACGGTAGGCGGCAGTTCTGCTCTATTCTGCTATGGTCAAGCCTCACCTGGAGTACTGTGTCCAGTTTTGGGCACCACATTTTAGGAAGGATGTTGACAAGCTCGAGCATGTCCAAAAGAGGGCAACCAAAATGGTGAGAGGGTTGGAATCCAAGTCTTATGAGGAAAGGCTGAAAGAGTTGGGTATGTTTAGGCTGGGAAAGAGAAAGCTTAGAGGGGACATTAGTGCAGTCTTCAAGTATTTGAAGGGCTGTCATGTAGAAGATGGTGCAGATCTGTTCTCTCTTGCTCCAGACTGCAAGACTAGATCTAATGGGTGGAAATTACAAGGGAGTCGTTACCGGCCAAATATCAGGAGAAACTTCCTAACTGTAAGGATGGTTGAACAGTGGAACAGACTGCCTCGGGAGGTGGTGAATGCTCCTTCGCTGGACGTTTTCAAGAGGAGGCTGGACGACCATCTGCCAGGTCATAGGGTTATATTTCGGCTATTCTCCTGCAGAGTGCAGGGGGTTGGACTAGATGACCTGCAAGGTCCCTTCCACGTCTAACATTCTATGATCATCTAAGGACTCTCACCAATGTTCCCTCTATTCCCCCCCCCCCACTGAGCAGAGCAGTTCACATTCTGAGCACAATATAACTGCTGTACTCTTAAAATGGGCAGTGGACAGTGGTAGACCCTGCACGGCTTCAGTTTGCTGCTGAGCGGGCCTTCCTGTGTTAATGAGCAGCTACTTGCATGCACAGCTTAGAGGGAGCACTGCTCGCTACCCCAGAACTTTGTGTGATGTGTCAAAGCATGAAAGGCCTTTCAAAGAATTAAATACACACTTACCTTAGAAGCCTTCTGCATCTGACTACTAGATACTGAGTATTAACAATAGGGGAAGGACACATAGCCTTACTGGAGTAGACTGACTGTTGAATTTAATGAGAATGTTCCCAGTGAGTCAGGATCAAGTTGAGACAATTGACTGCTGTAGTGCTGGCATCACAGCGAGGTATGTTTGGCTTGGATGTAGGCCATGCCAGTTATGGCAGTGGGTGTTGACTTGTGGTTCAGCTTTGGCATTCCAGTCCCTTCTGGCAGCTTTGGTTGAAGACCTTCTGATTGGCTGCTGGCCATAGACTCGGTCCTAAAACCAGGATGAACCCTTGGTTTTGTCAAGAGAACAAGAAGGAGGAGGAGGAGGAGATTGGCTTTATACCCCACACTTCACTCAGAGTTGCAGAGCGGCTTACAAACTTCTTCCCTTCCCCTTCACACCCTGTGAGGTAGGTGGGGCTGAGAGACCTCTTTTGAGAACTGCTCTTTCAAGAACAGCTCTGACAGAACTATGGCTTGCCCAAGGTCATCCAGGAGCTGCATGTGGAGGAGTGGGGAATCAAACCCGGTTCTCCCGAATTAGAGTCCGCACACTTAACCACTACACCAAACTGGCTCTCAGATTGTTGGAAGGGGGTGTGGCTCAGTGGTAGAGCATTTGCTTGGTGTAGGGTTGCCCGGTCCCTCTGAACAGCTGGTGGGGAATGGGGGGTGCACTTACTGGGAGCAGGGAGGAACACCCACCATTTCAGTAACATGCCTTAATGACACGGAAGTGACATAGGCAAGTTGGGGATGTCGATGGGCAATGCTCTGGTTTTGGGGCAAAACTCTATGGTAGAATTAGCTTCTACCAAAGAGTTTTTACCCAAAACCTAGAGCATCACCCCTGATGTCTCTGCCATGCCTACATCACTGGTAATTTCAAGCCACAAATGGACCACAGTGACTCAACCAAGGTTGCACACAACCAACGTTAACTGTGTAAAAATGATTCTAGTCCAATTACAGTCAACAAATTTGCTTCTTCTTCTTTTGTCCCTTTATTTTACGTCATGCAGTGCTGCTGCTGCTTCCAACAATTGCACAGCAACTACAGATTTCCCGGGTAGATAATCTTGTTTTCCTCAATCCTGCGTCAGGTCGCTTTATACTTGGAGCCCATGCTCTACGTCTCCTACTCAGAGTTAATCTTGTATTTTCTCGGCATCTGCTGGCTCTCAGCAGTGGCCAGCAATGAGAGGTGAGGCCTGGCAGCAGGAGACCCCTGCCCCCCACCAGGGAGTCTGGCATCCCTAGCCTGGTGTGCACAAGGTTCCAGGTTCAATCGCTGACCTCTCCGGGTAAAAGGATCAGGTTGGTAGATGACAAGAAAGACCCTGGAGAGCCACTGCCAGTCTGAGTAGACAATACTGACTGTGATGGACCCATGGTCTGATTCAGTATAGAGCACCTTCATGTGTGTTCCTGTACAACTCCTCTTCCTTTTTTGTGCATACTTCCACATTGCTCTGTCTGCTTTTGTTCCCCACCCTTTCCAAGAGGCCGGCTTAGGGTTGCCAAGTCAAAATCTGTTACCGGTGGGGGAGCCTCAGTGGGCTCCGGGAGTTGTCCGTTGATGTGCGCACGCCGCAAGCACGTCACCGGAAGTGATGTGCGATGTCAATCACGTTGAAGGCGTGGCCCCGATCGTCGGAGGGAAAACCATAGAGTTTTCCCTCTGATGATCGGGGCCACGTCCCCAACGTGATCTACGTGGTTGCGTCACCTCCGGTGACGCAGCCATGCTGAGCTTCGGTGGGCGGAGTTCCCCCGGGGCCTGATTCCGCGGCGGCGGGAATCGGGCCTCTGAAGCGGGGATTTATCTGTCCCCCGCCCCCATTTGGCAGCCCTAGGCCTGCTCCTTGGCTATTCAGGATGGAGGCCTAATGAGCCCGACTTTTGCGATTAGAAGCTGCAAAGCTTCGTTTGCCCCACGCTCATCTCTAGAGAGGCCGATTGCATTTCACGGTCCTCAGTTTGCCTGCCAGTGATCTGTAGGGGAGTTTGCCTCAGCAGAATTCCAAATATCTTGCATCCACACCTTACAGTCGGCCTCGAGATTAAAAACCAAGCATGCTGCAAATACGGCTGAGGAACGATTTCTTTTTAAAAAAGAAAAAGCAGCAGTCGTGCAGTGAGTGACTGGACTGCAGAAGGGCGCCAAATGTCACCAGGGCCAACCACGGACTGTAAATGTACCCGGATGCCCAGGCGAAATATGCTTTCTGAAGCATCAGTAGGAAAGCAAGACAACAACAATCAAACAAGCACAGAAACCATCGGACTAGTGTGGCACTCTGGATGCTCTGCAGATAATGCATGTCTCCTTACTCATCAAAGGAGCTATTCTGGGACACTGCTGGCCAACACCTGATGCACAAGGAAAGCTTGAAAGTGGTAAAAAAAATCAGAGGCTGCAAGCTTCATTCAATTTCACCAGTAAGTTCATCACCTACTTGTACATTTTCCTGACCCAGGAAGTTGCTGTTTGGTCTGCTGGGGAAAACTGCATGTCCCGGTGTGCTATATGTGTCCTGCAGGGCCACGCACAGATTTCTTCATATATGCATGGAGACCACCTTGAGAAAAACAGTATAGACCTATTTTAAATGTATAAACTGAAGGAACAATGTGCTCCAATCACTGGAAGAGCTTTAACATAAAACAAGTGGATGATTGCACGACCAAAGGAAGCAATGTAAGATGAGAAACAGACCACTAAGTAAAGTATTGTGCTAATCAATGCATAACGATATTTGGCTGGGAATCAAAGCTTTGCAGGCAGCGCGATCTTTGAGCAGTGTTGCAAAGATGAAAATAGTTCTGCTGCGGCTAAGGACCAGGGTTGCCCAGTTCCATGTTGGGAAATCCCTGGAGATCTTGGAGGCGGAGCCTGAGGAGAGCAGGGTTTGGGGGAGGGGAGGAACTTCAGTGGGGTATACAGCCATAGAGTCCGCCTTCCAAAGCAGCCACTTTCCGCAGGTAAACTGATCTCGGTCGCCTGGAGATTTGTTGTAGTCCTAAGAGATCTCCAGACACCACCTGGAGTCTGGCAGCCCTATTAAGGACCAAGAGGTCAAGTCCTGGTTTTCACTGGGGGGGGGGGTTAAGAAGAAGAGAAGAGATTGGATTTATACCCCACCCTTCACTACCCAAAGGGGTCTCAGAGCGGCTTACAAACTCCTTTCCCTTCCCCTCCCCACAACAGACACCCTGTGAGGTAGGTGGGGCCGAGAGAGCTCTGACAGAAGCTGCTCTTTTTCAAGAACAGCCAGGGGTCATTTCCTGCAGGAGCGCACAGGAGCGGAGCTCCGGCAGTAAAGAGCCCAGGGGGCGGGCGCATACAGCAAGCCCCACTCCCTGTTCCCAGCAGCCCTCAGTCAGAGCAAGAAGCAGCCAGGTAAGTTGCAGAGCTCCCCCCGGCCCCCCGGTCCAAAACAGTCCAGTGGCACCTTTAATACCAAGTTTTATTCAGGTACAGGCTCTCCCTCCTCTGTGAGGACAGACTGCATGTTCCCCCCCCCAATAGCTAGCAATCCAAAACAGTCCAGTGGAGACTGAGTGGTGGGTGTTGCCTTCTGACACACTTCCAGTGATGTCAGGGGGTGTGGCATATGCAAATAAGTTCTGCAAAATGACCCCTGAGAACAGCTGTGCCAGAACAATGGCTTGCCCAAGGTCATCCAGCAGGTACTAGTGAAGGAGTGGGGAATCAAACCCGGTTCTCCCAGATTAGAGTTTGCACTCCTAACCACTACACCAAACTGGGGTTTGAAGGAAAAGAGCAGTGGCATCATGTAGGTGTTGAGGGTGAGAGTGTTCCCATTGTAAGGGACAGGGAAAGTCAGTCAGTCGAAACCTTTATTTGCATAGATTGAAAAAGAAAACAACAATAACATAGGAACCACAGATTTTAAGTATACAAAGAAAGTCATCCCGCCAGGGCTTTGACCTTATATTCTCGAACCCTCATAGCAACAGAGAGAAACCTCGCCACTGCAAAGGTGATGTGAGAGCAGTGATCTAATAGAAGGAAGGATACAGTCTCTCTTCTGGACAGCTCTGCCTATTGGTCAAACAGGAGCACCATTTAAGCATGTTTTAGTTGCATCCTAAAATAAATCAATCATGACTGTTCCCTAGAAGGCCAGATACTGAAGCTGAAGCTCAAATACTTTGGCCACCAAATGAGAAGGGAGCACTCACTGGAGAAGACCCTGATGCTGGGAAAGATTGAAGGTCAAAGAAGACGGGGACGGCAAAGGATGAGATGGATAGACAGTGTCATAGATGCAACAGACATGAAATTGAGCAAACTTCAGAGTACGGTGGAAGACAGGAAGGCCTGGCGTGATGTGGTCCATGGGGTCGCGGAGAGTCACACTTGACTGTACGACTGAACAACAACAAGAAGTTGCATCGCATTGATCAACAAGCAAATCAAGCTGGTGTTTGGTGTGTAGTGGAATGTAGTGGAAGGTAGAAGTGTAATTTTGATAAGATGCTAACTGTTTTAAAGCACTGCTGATTGAAATCTTGCCCCCTGGCTCCTCTGTGAACCTTATTAATGGGGAGGGGCCAAGGCTCCATGGTAGAGCATTTGCTTGGCATGCCAAAGGTCCCAGGTTCAATCCTTGGCATCTCCAGCAGAAAGGATCAGGTAGTAGGTGATGTGAAAGACCTTTGCCTGAGACCTTGGAGAGCTGCTGCCAGTCTGAGTAGGCAGTACCAGCCTTGATGAACCGACGGTCTGAGGCAGTGTAAGACAGCTTTACGTCTTCATGTGTGCAAATGCAACTCGTAGAGTATTGTTTTATGGGAACAGATTGTCTTCACATTTGCCTTCCCATCTGCACTCGATCTTGATCTTGAAAGTGCTGCCCGCCTGCCAGACATCCCTTGTTGTTTGGGGTAGGAAAAGCTGAACATGATGTGGTGCTGATTTTTAATGGAAAAATGTGCAAAAGTGCAAATTATTCCTACTGACATTCTGCTAGTGCCCAGATACCTTCGATCTCAGTTGGATGGGATAATTATTCCCTACATACCATTCCATGTTGTTCCTTAGATTAACCACAGTACCAATCTCTTTAAGAATTTTTTTTTGAAATTTTTTTTTAGCAGGTAGAATCTTTGTTTCTTACAATCGAGTGTCTTTACCATGATGCAAAGTATGGTGTCTCTTTTGGAGTGAGTGACCCAGCATGCCTGGATATTGTGTGTGTGTGTGTTTGTGTGTATCTTGATGGCTGTTGGATATTAGTTACTGAGCAGTCTTGCTAGCCATTGTGGGGCCAAGACTAGGACATTGTGTGTTTCTGGAGAACAACAGTATGAAAGTTGGAATGTTCCCAGCAGAAGAGAAACACATGTCGCAGGGCTATTTTTGGGCAGGAACGCACAGGAACAGAGTTCTGGCTGGCTCCTGAGTTGGCCACGCCCAGCAGGAACTCATTAGCATAATAGGCCACACCCAACAGCAGAAACTCATTAGGATTGGCTACATTAGAGGTGTGTGGCCTAACATGCAAAGGAGTTCCTGCTACAAAAAAAGGCCCTGGGTTTTGACAACAGACAAGGTAAACAATAAGGAGCAAAAGGTGGGTGTGGCTGGATGACCACATTTCTGGTAACATGGGGTTGTGGCCTAATATGCTAATGAGCTGTGCTGTCGGGAGTGTGGCCTAATATGCTAATGAGTTCCTGCTGGGCTTTTTCTACAACCCCCCCCCCTGCACATGTGCATGTGTGGGCAGCTGCCAAGAGTATGTGCTGCCTGTTTGGGGTGAATAACAGCGGATAGCCAGCGTGCCCCTCTTGTATATTTGTAAATAAACAGCTATTACAAAACTGCCATAAATCTCTGGCGTCCTTTCCTCACGAGAGCACAGATGCTATGAGAGGCTGTCCTCCCCCTGACACTTGGTACCGCTTTGAGCACTGGGGAGCTGCTAAACAATGCTCAAAATAGTTCAGTGGCAGCCTGCTCAACTCACAGCCTAACAAGCTGAAGGCAGCCCACCAACTGCATACAGCAGCATGCCAAATCCCCCATGCACTGATTACTCCCCCCACAGTCCACTGTTCCCTCTAAGCTGAGTGAGTGTGAGCAAGCTCACCGTTTTTTAGCCTCCGGCTCACACATTTTTGCCTTAGCTCAGGCAGGATGGCTCCAGAGCAAACCAGTTTATGCAGTAGCCAAATGACTGGCTCACAACTTTAATTCCGGTAGCTCACGAAGTAGAATTTTTGCTCACGAGACTCCACAGCTTAGTGCGAGTCCCACACACATTTCTTTTGTGATTTTGCAGAAAGGAGAAGTGCTGGGGCTCATTTGTCTGGGCCCAGGGTGAGACTGATGGACCTGTGTTCTGTCGTAGTTAGAGCATTCAACTAGGATTGGGGTCCCCAACATGGTGGCCACGGGCTCCATGGCACCCACTAACACCTTTCCTGATGCCTGACAGGTGGGGCTTTTTTTGGGGGGGATGAATGGGGCTTCTGATTGGATACACTTTGCAGATTTTTAAAAACATTGCTTCGTCAGCAGCTGCCACCAGAGTGCAAGGATCTTCCCTGGGTAGTTGAAGGCAAGCTGAGTGTATGCAAGAAAATATTTTTAAACAGGGCTTTTTTTTGTAGAAGAAGCCCAGCAGGAACTCATTAACATATTAGGCCACACCCCTGACAGTGCAGCTCATTAGCATATTAGGTCACACCCCATTCCTTTCCTTGGCTTGCCCAGGTGCCCTGCGGCTGAGGGGAGCCTGGACAAGCCGGCCCTTGGACAGGCTGGGAAAGGCTGGTGCCCCCCTGGCCCACCCACCTTGGAGTCATCAGGGGGTGGTCGCTCTCCAGGCCTTCCCTCTGTAGCCACACATGCAGAGGTTTTGGCTGTAGTGGGTGTGGCCAACTCTGAAGCCAGCCGGAACTCCGTTCCTGTGCGTTCCTGCCCAAAATTAGCCCTGTTTTTAAATGATATGCTTGTTTTAAAAGGCATCCAGCTCCTGCCTGAAATGTAGGGCTGCCAGGTGCTTACCGTCTGCCGGTGGGGGGCTCCATGCTGCTGCCCAGGTTCTTCTGGGCACTTCAGTCAGGGGACGCTCTAGCATTTGCCCCCAAACTCTATGGTCACCATACAGCCAAATGATAGAGCATCCTCCGCGTGATGTGCCCAGTGCGATGATGTCACCTCCTGGTGACATCATTGTTCCAGGCATGTTGGGTGCAGCAGGGGGCGGAGCTTCCCCAGCTAGCTGGCTGGTGGTCGATTGGGGCCCCCAAAATTGGGGAGCCCCCCATTGGGGGGGGTGTGGTAACCCTACTGAAATGCGAGTTACTGTTACAGTTATGTATAACCTCACCCCCTGACATTTAGTGGTGGCTCCTCCTTTGGGGGGAAGCCATTTTATGGTTGTGCCCACTACCTTATAAATTCAGAATTTTAAAGGTGCCCAGAGGCTTCGAAGTTTGGGAACCCCTGGACTAGGATTTGGGAGACCCAGATACAAATTCCCGCTCCAACATGGAACCTCGCTGGGTGATCTTGGGCCAGTCACGCTCAGCCTATCCTTTCTCACACAGTTGTTGTGAAGACAAAATGGATGAGCGGAGAATGGTGTAAGCCCCTTTGGGCAGATATCTGGGAGAAAGGCTATAAAGGAGATAAATAAGTTTGCTCTGGCCTGATTGAACTGGTCTCCAAGCTGCCTAGTAGTTGTTGTTCTGTTCCTCCCAGAGGATATGTTCCAAGCAATTACCCTCCTCTCTCCTATATACATTCCTTCTATAAGCTGAAGGGACAGTTTAACTATTCCCTTTAAATACAGACTCTGGAGATGGTGAAAAGAGATAAATAGAAGGGTGTTCTGTTGTGCCTCAAGGAAAGACTCCCCCCAGCTGTATAAGCACTATTTATCAGGGCAGGAAGCTTATGCAAGGGATCTCCAGAGATGGGTTTATGGCATTTCTACATCTCCCCTTTCCCCTTTGATTATCTTCTCTAACGAAAGCCAAAAAGGCTGAGCTAAGCTCATTTTCCTTTTTTGTGGGGGAATTACTGGTTTTAGGGGCGAGTGCTGTGTCGTTCAGCAAGTGTGTCGCAACAGTGGCAACATCAGCCAGTTGTCTGCACATCCCGAGCTGGGGTCTGTTGCGGTAAGCCCATATTCACATTTTGCTGGCTCGCTCATTTCCACCGAGACGGTAGGTGTTGATGCAGGAGATTCCACCTTGGTTATTTTTTTTCCTTTTCTTTCCAGTGCACAGTTATTAGTTCAGCTGAGACGGCTTCATACACTTTCAGTCCTTTGTGTTCCTTTCTTTAATTAGAAGAAGGTCCTAAGCAGTGTTCCCTCTAAGCTGAGTTAGAGTGAGCTAGCTCACAGTTTTTTAGCCTCCAGCTCACACATTTTTGTCTTGGCTCAGGAAGGATGGCTCCAGAGCAAACTGATTTATGCAGTATCCAAATGCCTCGCTCACAACTTTAATGCCAGCGGCTCACAAAGTAGAATTTTTGCTCACAAGACTCCGCAGCTTAGAGGGAACATTGGTCCTAAGGCACTCCCCCCGCCCTCCTCACGACACCTGATTATATTGGCAAGAGAGAGACTCTTGTCGCCGGAGACCGGCATTTGGCTCTGTTGGACATTGCAGTCAAACAAAAATCCTCTTCTGCTGATGTAACAGTAATCAGCTTGATACGCTGCCGGGTGACTCACCATTTCCTCTGGCACCAAGCCGAAATCTGGTCAGTTCAGACTAAGATTTCTCAGTGTGCTGAATTGTGCCAGATGTTGACTAAGCTGACGCTGCAAGGCTGGAAGTCGACAGAGATTGCATCGACCTTGCACAAAAGGGCCGGGATCTTTTTGTTTTGTTTTGTTTTTCTTTCGAAGCAAAGGTATCTAAAAGGCAAAGGGAAGGAGGCTGGTCTGGCGGGAGAAATGGCCTTCCTCCCCTTGTTGGGGATGTAACTTTCTCTCGGGTCATTTTGAAAGTGATAACAGAGAAGTGTTTAAAGCGCTATACCCCTTGTGCACGGTTAAGACGCTGAACTGCAGGCTGTGGAAGGTCAGTAGCTCAGCAGTTCAAGACCCGAGTTGCCACATGATGGAGTGAGCTCCCGTCTCTAGTTCCAGCTCCTGCCAACCTAGCAGTTCGAAAGCAAGAAATTGCAAGTAGATAAATCGGTACCACTTCGGTGGGAAGGTAACAGCATTCCGTGCGCCTTGGTGTTTAGTCAAGCCGGCCACATGACCACAGAAACGTCTTCGGACAGTGCTGGCTCTTCGGCTTTGAAACGGAGATGAGCACCGCAACCCTAGAGTCGGACTCGACTGGCTTTCGAGCAAGGGAACCTTTACCTTTACCTTTTACCCCTTGTGAAGAAAGAAACCAAAAGGTGAGGCAGACTCTTTGGTGAAAGGCTGAGGCGAATTCCACCTTGAGTGATGCAGGGCTGCGGAGCCTGAGGTGTGCTTTGTCAGGGAAACAGAGGAACAAACAAGGGTATGCTGCTATCCAAAGAGTGCTGCTTAGAGAAAGGAAGTTGATTCAGGTGCAGGGAGCTCAAGGGACCAGTCCCAGCTAGGAAGCAAAGAGCCCACAAAGGTAGGCAAACTCAAGTAGGCCAATGTTTCTTTCTAAGGAGCTGACCTTCTTCAAGGAAAGCCTGTGATTCCAGTCTCCTAATTCCTGACACACTTGACAAGTGGGCCTGTAGCTACGGTGGGGCATGTTGAGGCCATGCCCCCTTAATTAAAAGCCACACCCCGCAAAAAGCAATGCAGTAAAGCAATTTTAATATTTATTAAGTCACACCGGCCGGCCGGCAAGTGAGTGCCCAGCTCTCTCCCTGCTGACCAAGGCAGCAAACGAGGAAGCGACTGGCTCTCTACCTGCTGGCCAGGTGCTAGGGCAGCAGGTGAACGCGTGGCCACCAGCCGGCTCTCTACCGGCTCTCTACCTGCCAGGGCAGTCAGTGGGTGGGTGAGGAGGCTGCTGTGCCGTGCCAGGGGAGTGTGCCTGCACCAGGGGAGGAGTCATGTGATGACCTGTTCATGTGACCCAGCCACCAAGGGTGCAGGCACATTGCAGAGAGGTGAACTTTAATTTAATTAACTTTAATTAACTTAAATTAACTGCCACCTCTAAGAGCCAGATTGGTGTAGTGGTTAAGTGCACAGACTCTAATCTGGGAGAACCGGGTTTGATTCCCCACTCCTCCACTTGCAGCTGCTGGATGACCTTCATCAAGCCATAGTTCTGATAAGAGCTGTTCTTCAAAAAGAGCAAGGGGGAGGGGAAGGAGTTTGTCAGCTGCTCTGAGACTCCTTTGGGTAGTGAAGGGTGGGGGATAAATCCATCCTCCTCCTCTTCTTCTTCTTCCCCCTGACCTGGGGTGCGGCCTGGGATCTCCAGCTTTTACAATTGAACTCCAGACCGATCACTGAGATCAGTTCCCCTGTGAAAAATGGTTTATTTGGAGGGTGAACTCTATGGCACTATACCATGCTGAGGTCTCCCCCCTCCCCAAATCCCGCCCTCCCCTGGCAGAGTTCCCTCTAAGCTGAGTGAGTGTGAGCTAGCTCACAGTTTTTTAGCCTCCGGCTCACACGTTTGTGCCTTCGCTCAGGAAGGAGGGCTCCAGAGCAAACGAATTGATGCAGGAGCCAAATCGCCCGCTCACAGCTTTCATGCCAGTAGCTCACAAAGTAGAATGTTTGCTCACAAGACTCCACAGCTTAGAGGGAGCGTTGTCCCCTGGCTCCACCCTCAAGTTCCCCAGGCAGTCCCCAACCTAGAACTGGCACCCCTAAGTGTCAGCTTGCTTCCTGGTGCCTTCTCTTGTGGCATTATTTCCCTTTATGCTCCCTTCACGTTTCGGGTCTACTAATTTTCTTGATAAATAGCATTGGACATTGGTTTAATAAATCATGAAATCATGGTAAGGCTCAGAGATGCTCTGCCGTTGGAATGCATTTGCCATCCGTAATGCTCACTATTGGCCCGGTGATAATGATGACAGGATGTAACGATCTAAGGTTGCGTGACCTGCACTTACCCACTGTTTCACCCTAAGTACTCCTGACCTTGGCAGACTTTCAGCAGTCCTCGTCTTCTTTTTTTTCATGCTTGAACTGCTGTTGAGCAATTTCTCCAGCATATTAGATACAAACTCACTTTTCTTCAACATTAGACATGCATGTCTTGCCTTTGGTGCCTGTTCCTCTTTCCGCAGCAAACATTCACTGTGATCTATAGCAAAGGAAATCCCTTTATTCCATTAGTGGTTGGAGCAGCCTTCATATTATCTCATGATAATGATGGGCTGTGAGACGGAGATCGACAATTTTTTTTTGCCCCCATTTTGTTTTCCTTTTTAAGCATCTCCTTGAGACTCCAGTGCCAATGTGGTGCCTGACAGGTTTCATTACTCTACTATACATAGCGCTGATTTTTTTTTTTAATCACTAGAATTTATTATTCACAACATGGCAAGGGAAAAAGTAACAGGATTTGTGTTCTGTCACATGGAGAAAACAATTGGCAGAAGATGGGAGGTTTGGGAATACCAACCGTGCAAGCCTTAAGAGAAGTAGGTAGGATGATCAGTTAAGAAAATGGCAATCTTCCCTCCCACCTGCCAAAATGCCTAATGTTTCTTCCAGGGCCCCCAAAATGATCCGTGGCTTCTCCTCCCCCTGAGCTCCACAGTAGCCACGTGACCGTCGGTGAAACGGGGGCTGCATGGGATCGCAGGGAAGTCATTGCGCGGGACGAGGCACAGGATTCCAGCTGTGCACTCCACAGCTCTGAAGTACACTGGTTTGCAGTTAGTCGATCAGCCCCATCTGAACCAGCACAGTCGGGGGCGGGGAGGAAAGAATGTGCATATCTCCAAACAGACATTTAATGGCTGGCCCCTGAGCAAGAAATCCCCCCCCCAGCAAAAAGATGCTAGCTACGGGGCTGGCAGTAAGTCTTTCCTTTGCAATTGCTTACATTAGAAATATGGATCCTATGGACACTCTGCCGGTAGAAGTAGATGTTTTCCTGCCTTCATTTCCCCCCAGCAGTCCCCCTGTGGCACCTGAAAAGGTATTCCCAGGACATCTTAAGAGACAAAACACACATGTGGGCTTGTGTATATAGTAGAGTTGCCAAGTCCAAATTCACTTACCCCGGGGGAGTCCCGCGCCATCCTGGGAGTCCATGCACGCCGCCACGATGACACCACCCAAAAGTGATGTCATTGCGTTGGCACATTGGGGGCGGGGCCATTAGGATTCGAGGGAAAACCATAGAGTTTCCCCTCAAATCCTAGAGTGTCCTGCCCCCAACGTGGCCAGCGTGATAATGTCACCTCTGGGTGACATCATCACGCTGGGGACGTGTGCCGGAAGGGGGTGAAGTTCCCACCGGGGCCTGATTTGCTGGCATCGGGTAACGGGCCTCTCGGGCAAGGGTTTACCTGCCCCCCGGGGGGACTTGGCAAGCCTAGTATGTAGTAGACAGGGGAATTATCTAATAAGCCACTGCTCCCTTTTCTGCTTCTCTCTTCTCGAGAGCCCTTTCACACATACATTAAATAATGAACTTTCAATGCACTTTTCAGCTGGATTTTACTCTGTAATAGCAAAATCCACCTGCAAACGGTCGCTGAAGTGGATTGCAAATGCATTATTTAGCATGTGTAAAAGTGCCCTGTGTCATAGGAATGGCCCGTCCTGCTGGACCCTTCTCTTGCCAAGACAATAATGGACTGCAGTGCGATGTGATTGTGAAGAAAGCTAATGCAATCTTAGGAAGCATTAAAAGAAGCATTATGTCCAGATCACGGCAGGTGGTAGTTCCGCTCTATTCTGTTATGGTCAGGTGTCACCTGGAGTACTGTGTCCAGTTTTGGGCACCACATTTTAGGAAGGATGTTGACAAGCTCGAGCGTGTCCAGAAGAGGGCAACCAGGATGGTGAGAGGGTTGGAATCCAAGTCTTTCGAGGAAAGGCTGAAAGAGTTGGGTATGTTTAGCCTGGGAAAGAGAAGGCTTAGAAGGGACATGATTGCAGTCTTCAAGTATTTAAAGGGCTGTCATGTAGAAGATGGAGTGGATCTATTCTCTCTTGCTCCGGATTGCAAGACTAGATCTAATGTGTGGCAATTACAAGGGAGTCGTTACAGGTTAAATATCAGGAAAAACTTCCTAACTGTAAGAGTGGTTGAGCAGTGGAACAGACTGCCTCGGGAGGTGGCGGATGCTCCTTCGCTGGACATTTTCAAGCAGAAGCTGGACAACCATCTTTCAGGTATATCTTTTGGCTATACTCCTGCAGAGTGCAGGAGGTTGGACTAGATGACCGGCAAGGTCCTTTCCAACTCTAACATTCTATGATTCTATGTTCTTGCTACAGAGAAGTGCCCTAAACTTGGAACAGGCATATTTGAAATAAAAATAAGTCCTGGTTTTCCATCTGCTAAGTTCGCACCTGTGAGTCTCTAACGCTTGGGTTACCAGGCTCCAGGTGGTGGCTGGAGTTCTCCTGGAATTACAGCAGGTGACAGAGATCAGTTCTCCCAGAGAAAATGGGTGCTTTGGAAGGTAGACTCCCTGGCACTGTAACCCACTGAAGTCCCTCCTCTTCCCACACTCCCTAGGCTCTACCCCAAAAAACTCCAGGTACTTCCCAACCCAGAGGTGGCAGCCTTGCTACTACTATGGGTCAGAGTAGACATTACGGCATCCGGGCATCCAAACCATGGACACAGGTGCCATTTTAGAGTTGAACTGAGCCATTTAAAAAATGCCACAGGGGCCTGGTCCCGATCATGCCCACAGGGTGGGGGGGGGCAAGCAGTCTTGTCCCCCCGTGCTTTTTCAGGTGCCAGAACAGGTGTGGGGGACACAGGGGAACACGATTTCCTGGCCCCGCTACTCTGCTGTCTGAATTCAGCACTGAAGTGGTGTTTATTTATTTACAAAATTTGTATCCTACCTTTCTGCCCTTACAAGGGCCGCCAAAGTGGTTACCGATTTAAAGCATACATGAGTGTTCCCTCTAAGCTGAGGAGTCTTCTGAGCAAAAATTCTACTTTGTGAGCTACTGGCATTAGAGTTGTGAGCGAGTGATTTGGCTGCTGCATACATTAGTTTGCTCTGGAGCCATCCTTCCTGAGCTGAGACAGAAATCTGTGAGCTGGAGGCTAAAAAACTGTGAGCTAGCTCACACTAACTCAGCTTAGAGGGAACCCTGTACATTATAAGATTACATTATAATTGTTCAGCGTCAAGGGGTCAGACTTGTTAATGCCCTACCGTCTAGCTTGGCCCTGTGTGTTCCTTCAACAGGTAAATGACCTCCTTCAGTGGAGAATAACTGGAGAAAAGCTTCCCCTGATGAAGAAACTCTTTTTCCCCCTCTTTTGAAGGAAATATTGGTGGAAGGGAGTCAAAGGATCCAACATAGGCACTTTCCAAACATCTGTTTCACTCACTTCCACGGTGCATCACCGTCGTCCCCCCCCTGCATTCCCCCGCACATTTCAATCACATTTTGTTTTTTCTTTCTGCATTGATTCCCACCCATTCGGTTCTGAGCCCGCTTTCAGTATATTGTTTCCCTGTGTTTGTGTCTATCTTTCCCCATAGTTTGCTTCGAAGCTGAAGGTAATTTAAAAGCATACACATTCCCTTGGACTTTTACTACCCCCTCCCCTCGGAGGCCAGTTGGTCTCTACTTATTGGTCAGTTTTTGTAGTGGGTGTGTCTTTTGAAATAGGAAAATAGGAGAGTAATCACCTTTGTCTGACTTTTTTGCAGGATTGGCCAATTGGCTCAGTTGGTTAGGATCCAGTGCTATTAACGTCAACTTTGTTGGTTTGATCCCCCATTCAGGCAGGTTTTTTTTGGGGGGGTTGTTTTTTGGTTTTTTTGAAAAAATTGTTTTCTTTTAAATTGACTCTGACCACAAACTTTTCAAACACGAGGATGATGCTATGGAACCTGCTCTGGGGCAGCAGCAGCCTGTTTTTTTTTTTTTTTTTTAAGTTCTGGTCCATCTCAAAATCTGGTTTTCCCTCTTTGCCTGTCATCTCATTTCCAAATGATATTGGGATGAGGAGCTCAGGCTGCTAAGCATTGACATCTCTACCTCCCCCCCCCCCGTGAACCTCCTCCACCAAGCTGCTGCATAGCTGCCTCCCCACTGTCTCTCTGACCAAGTAGTTGGTGTCTCCACTCGCTAAACTTTCAAAGCTTTCCCTGCCAATGATTTTTCTTTTCTCCAGTCATCCCGGATTAGTGATTAGAGTACCAGTAGAGGGGGGGGCACTAATGGTAACCCCACAGTAAATTCAGCTGGAAGAATCTCCTATTTCAAAAGACATGCCCAGTGTGAAACTGACAAACCAGGAGAGGCCAACCCCAAACCCTATCCAGGTTTTCTCATTGGTATGCGGAATATATTCTCCTTGATTCCCAGCAGAAAACCAGAGAGGGAGAAAAGGTGCAGAATGCAGGCACAGCATTCAAAGTAAACCCCAACCGACTTGACTTCAGTGAAAATCAGAAGTAAGCTGTGCATGCAGAAAGAGCCATACTGGAAGACAGTTGTTAGATCCAACTCGCTGTTTTACAAGTTGCAGTTTAGTTTAGTTTAGTGTAATTAGCTATTGGCCGTTACAAAAGTACAAAATACAAATTGTGAACAAACTATAGGTTAATATCAGAATATATAAAAGTGCCAGAAATCAATAACAAAATATACTAATTTATCACAGTAGCCTCTTCTCGATGCCACCTTGGAACGTATATTCTTTGCAGCAAGGGCAAATAATGAAACTTTATAAGGGACATATGCATCAATGTCAGATAACAAAAATGAAATTTTATCCTCAATTGGGTAAGCACTAAGACCAGAGAAAATACCTGCTAAAAATTTAGCCCTCGGACTAGAATACAGTGGGCAAAAGAGAATGTAGTGAGGTAAATCCTCAAGCTCGTGGGTGCCACAAATACATAGACAGTGGACCAATGGAGTTTGATTGAATCAGCCCTCCAAAATTGCCGTTGACATTGATTGAAACTGCAGAGAGGTAAGGGATGCTCTAAGTATATGTTTAGAGATATTGACTAAGCATGGAGTTCTAGAATGGTCCACTCTGTATCATGGGGCCACTTTTGATTTTAATATCAAAGAGCGGTCTAGCTGGGCGTCAAAGTCATAACTCCACTTTCTAAGTTGGGATTTATCAACTGATGCTCCTAAAAGATCATCAGGAATAGAGTATCTCGAACGTATGTTGTTAAGAAAGTCAAGGAAGCCATTGGGCATGTGATATGCATCAAGGGGACATGCTGGACAATTGGAAAATGGTATGATGCTTTTGTGGGAAAGTGCCCTAAACGTTCATTGTCAGCATGGAGGAAGGCAGTCCATCCATGAAAGTACAGGTTATACACATCCTGTCCACTGACAATCACAGCCATCAGATTCCGATAGAGTAGTATGCCTTCTAATTCTCTGATAACATTTATTTTCGGGAGAATGACTCAGGGCCCACTTAGAGTACTCTTGGTTGAAGGCCAGGTTCCCGAAGGTCAGCTTTGAGAAATTGTCCAAGATGACAGAAAGGGGCTGAAGTCATGTGGTAATCACAGCCACCTGTTTGAGAGCCATCAGTAAAAGCCTGTTCCCAGGGAGAGTTCCTCCCTATTAATCATAATGCATTATCTGGCCATCTGTTAGAACTGCCAGAGAAGCAGTAATCCCATCAGTAGCCATTATTAACGAATTTCACAGGCTGTATTTTACTTGCTTGACATCATTTATCCCCCTTTAGAGCTGAAAGTCTATATATGTATGTGTGTGTGGAGGGGAACGAACATTCACCCCAGGAGTGACTTGACAAAGCCCAACTGGTATAACAGTGTCATGACTGAGGCCTATGTCTCACTGAGGTAGGAGCCACACAGCTGAGGGCTTACAAGACCTACACACACACACACACACACACACACACACACGATGTCAGTATCCACCACTTTGCTTTTAATTTATCAGAAATTGACCCCTATAATGAAGGTTTGCCAGCTCTGGGTTGGAAAATACCTGGAGACTTTGGGGGTGGATCTGGGAGAGGGCGGGGTTTGGGGAGAGGAGGGCCCTCAGCACGGTACAATGCCACAGAGTCCACCCTTCAAAGCAGTCATTTTCTCCAGGGGAGCTGATCTCCGTCAGCTGGGGATCAGTTGTAAAAGCAGGAGGTCTCCGGGCCCCACCTGGAGGCTGGCAACCCTACTGTAATGAGTTTTTACCAGTATGGAAGATTCAGTCCATTAATGAGTTGAGTCATTGGTTAAAAGGCAGATGGTTTTCAATGGGGGAGGTCTCCATGTGAGAAACAACTGGTTTAAAAAAGTTTGGGACCACTTCATTGTGGGGAAAAATCTCAGACAAGATTCGGAGATCAGAAATATACCCAAAGCAATCCAACTTTGATGCCAAATGGTTTCCATTTTTAGATTATATACTTACGCAAGATTGTCAACCACGTAATCCTTTGTATCACACTTTGGTCTTTTCCTAATGTTAGTCTTTCTCGCCGGATCTCTTCTTCTCTTTCATTCTTACTATTTCGTGTTTGATCGTGGAATTCTCTGGCATTATCGACATCTCACATGGGCACAATAGTGGAATAGTAATCACGGTCTTCTTTCAAATGGGGTCATAGCACCGAACAAACATAATGCCTGATTGAACCACATGAGTTTAAAAGCTAGCACATGCTTGTCTTGAATAGGGAGCTGTAAATGTACTTGTGATTAATGAATGAGGTCAACTACATGAATGTGCACTATGATTTATCGATGTATTGCTTGAACTTCAATAAAGTTTATGAAATCTTAAATATATATATTTAAATATAAATATATATATACATATATATTTGATGTGGAACACAGCACAGCATCAAGGGTTTGTGTGTGTGTGTTTTAAGCCTACATCAACACGTCAGCCTCTAGCAGAAAAAGTTCCTAGTTGACTCCACAGAAGGACAGAAATATATAGACTTGAACAGAATTTGGGGGGTGGGGGGGCTTGTGCTTACAGTTGATTCATTGCTGAACATAGTTTATAGGTCTAAAGGCTTTTTGTCTTTTAACCCGCCTACGTCAAACAACAGGAAATGAGTGATTGGTGGCACACAGCTGTGCAGAAGGTCTGTACTCGCCAGATGGGCTGGTAAACACACATACATTTTTTTAAAAAAACAACAACAACAACAGAGACCACCCACTATCTTTCTACCAACAGCAAGACTTATTTGTAACTTCTCGGCCTCTCTTTCTTCTTTGTTAATAACTTTGCTCTTTGTTCAGCCTTTGAGGTGTAGGGCTGGAGAAAGAAATAGGAGCCGAGTGTTTCTATTTTTAATCCAGAAATTCACCCAGGTGAATATTTTAAGTCCCTTTTCAGAAAGACAATTGCATCAATTTCAGGGCTCTTTAAAAAAAAATAATGTGTTTGTCTCTTCATAGGGAATGCAGGTGGTTTGGCTTTGAGCGAAGGATGAGTAATTTTCTGCATAAATCAGACATACGTTTGTCTCACCGCTACCCTGTTTTGCCATCATTTGTGGAAGCTATTCAGTGTTTGCGTGGTCTAGAATAAGAATAAAGCTGCAAATTTATGCACAGGGAGTTTCGAGTGCACCCTGTTGACTTCAGTAAATTTCTGAGCAAGCTCATGACTCAGTGGTGGGGCACATGCTTTGTATGCCAAAGAGCCCAGGTTCAATTTCTGGCATCTCCAGTTAAAGGATTTCAGCAAATTGCATTTGGGCAACAAAACAAAACAAAACTACTTGCCATGCTGGAGAATGTCTTCCAATCAAAGTAGACGATACTGAGCTAGATAGCAAAACAGAAGACAGCTCTATACATTAACATGCACATCCTGATCCTAAATGGGTGGCCACTCCAGAATTATTATTATTTTTAAAAAAATGGATATAGGGCCAATGGTGTGATGTCACTTTTGGGGAAAAAATGTGAATTGATGTTACGTCTCTTTAGGAAACAGCAGAAACTCTATGGTTTTATCATAGAGGTTTTCAGCAATTCCTAGAGAGGAGTGACATCACTTCCATTTTTTTCCCTGGAAGTGATGTCATACCAATGCTGATGGTGCCCCCTCCCCAATCGCCTGCTGGTTGCCTATCCATACTAACACATAATTTATTCATGCTAACTCAGAAACAAGTCCTACTCAGTTCCATGGGCCTTATTCCCTAGTAGCTTTAAAATCTTGGAATTATGACTAGGGAGCTATTCTGGGTTTTACGTGGACAAAAGGAAATGCTACTTTACTCAGAGAGTGATTAAAATGTGGAGTTCACTGCCAGAGGATATAGTGATGGCCATGGGAATAAACAGCTTTAAAGGGGGGGTTAGATAGATTCATGGAGGATAAGTCTATCAATGGCTACTAGCCGTGGTGACTGAGGGGAACCTCCACTTTCAGAGGCACTAATCCTCTGAATCCCAAAGCCAGGAGGTGACATCAGGGGAGAGCCTCGGCCTCTAAGCCCTGTTATTGGCTGTCCAGAGGAACTGGTTGGCCACTGTGTGAGACAGGATGCTGGACTGGTCTGATCCAGCAGGGCTCTTCTTATGTTCTTATGTATGACACTGACCGAAATGAGTGTTTTCCAGCTCCCTCAAAATAAGTAGTACAGAGCAGTACGGACAGCTAGAGAGAGAATCCAGATCTATGGTTAGGAAAGTATTTCAGAAATTGCCAACTCTTGTGTTAATTTATAGGTAGCATTTGAGAGCAGGGTTACTAGTGCTGCCTTGGCAACTTCTGAGATATATCGAGGGTGGTACTTAAGGCGAGCGGAGTTAGGGGAGGATGACCTGTTCCGCCATGAAATTCACTTGGTGGCCTTGGTCTACCCATTGCATTTCAGGGCTCAGCTGTACCATATGATTCCCCCCCTCTTTTGGCTTGATTTTAATTTTGTTTCATTTTTTGTAACACCAGCTTCTGGGATTCCTTTATCAAAGAGGTGAGCACAATAGGAGAGTAAAGCCCTTAACCCCTTCTTCCCTTGCCGCTTTCTCATTGGAGAAAGTCACCCCTGAGCTAAGAAAATAGTGGTGCCTGCAGATTTTGTCCAGCTGAAGTAAAAATTGCTTGGGAGTGATCATATCTTTGCATGGGCAGGTGCAGGGCTATTTTTGAGCAGGAACGCACAGGAACGGAGTTCCGGCTGGCTCCTGAGTTGGCCACGCCCAGCAGGAACTCATTAGCATAATAGGCCACACCCAGCAGCAGAAACTCATTAGGATTGGCTACATTAGGGGTGTGTGGCCTAACATGCAAAGGAGTTCCTGCTACAAAAAAAGGCCCTGGGTTTTGACAACAAACAAGGTCAACAGAATAAGAAGCAAAAGGTGGGTGTGGCTGAATGACCACACTTCTGGTAACATGGGGGTGCGGCCTAGTGTGTTGTCAGGGGTGTGGCCTAATATGCTAATGGGTTCCTGCTGTTGGGTGTGGCCTATTATGCTAATGAGTTCCTGCTGGGCTTTTTCTACAGAAAGAGCCCTGGGGTGGGTATTTTGTGAGAAAACGGGAGAAAAGAGGTAGCCTCCCCCCCTGCCCCCCACATCATTCTGCTCCTTTATAAAGCAATCAAGAAAACAAAACAAAAGGTGATTTAAAATTAGTCCAGTCCTCGCAGTCCTATCACAGAATTGTGAGGGTAAAATGGAGGAGGAAGCAGAACTTGATACACTGCCCTGAATTCCTTGGAGGAAGGGCAGGATAGAAATGTGAAAGTTCTCTTGAAGATTAGCTCTCTTCGTCTAGCCATCTGCCCTTCGACGATCCCGTATCTAACATGCCCCCAGCTGATACTCGATATCTTAACTTATCCAGTCTTATCTCTGAAACCTCCAGTGGCTCCATCGGCTTTCTCTCTGTGCCATTTCTAATTTTCTTTAATTCAGCCTGCTTTCTCATGGCTCCATCACGGATTCTCATCCTGTCCTCAAAGGAACAGCTGAATGATTATTTCTCCTCCGTGAGATACATCAAGGCTCAAGATACGTACTGGTGGAGTGAGCAACTCAGTGTGCCTGGACATGGGGGGGGGGGCATAAGTTAAGTGTGCTGAGGTATTATCTCATTGAACAGGGTGCCTCCCTTTGTCAGCCTGGGAGCTGCCCTCTGACCTCCCTCTTTCTCTCTTTGTCCTCTCACAATCCTCACATGGCCTTCCATGGAGACACAGAACTCTGCAGGTTTCTCCTGTAGAGACGATGCCCTCATACTCCCACACATGTGATGCCGGATTCACTGGCCATTTGTGGGAGCAGAGGTCATTGGGGGGGGGGAACGCGGGGGATCGCAGTTCCCCCGGGGGAGGTACGGGGGGCGGGGCACATGATGAAGCACTGCCCCCTGCTTCCGGCCGCCCTGCTTCCAGCCCTCATTCAGCCAGGAGGAGGCAGGAGAAGAGGGAGGATAAGTTGCTTCCTCCCCGCCTCTCCCCACCCCTGCCTGCCTGGGGCCAGGGAGGGCCTTGGCGGGGCTTCCTCGCATTCCCGCTGGCCTTGCAGGTCCACCGCCGGGCCCCTGATGTCAGGGGGTGTGGCATATGCTAATGAGTTATGCTAATGAGTTCCCCTAGCTCTTTTTCTACAAAATGACCCCTGTGTGAGAGGGAAAGGGCTCTTAGGCTCAGGGCAGCGTCTTTCTCTCCCTTTGATTGCAGCCTGAATGTGAACTGGATCTACTTGAATAAATGTAAATTTACCCACACACACACACACACAATAATCTTCATGGCAGATCTATTCACTGCACTCAGTATCACAGTTCTGTAACTGGGCAAAGTCTGCTATATTAACCAAAGATCCCAATATATGCATCATGACATTTATTTTTAATTATAAACAGGCTTGCATTTGTTCCACTATTGGTTTGTATTTGGTCTCGCTCCTTGCCAAGGGCTAACACATACTGGGTTTGTGAAATGCAATGGTGTGTGCTTGTGTGTGTGGCTTCTAGATGCACAGACAGCGGGTGGGCTTTCACGAGGGCCCACTCGTGTGCCTTCAGCTTGAGAGCCTGCAGGGCTTTGGAGATTGCCACGGAGAGATTGCCATGCTAGGTGGGAGAAGGATATATTTGCAATGACGGTGACTCCAATACAGTTGGATCAGGGGGAGAGGGTCTTTTCTGCTCCTGTACGGTACTACTAACTACTCCCCAACTCAGTGGACAAGAAGCAAAACCACTTGGATGTAGCAGAGAATGGGGAGGGACGGTGGCTTGGTGGTAGAACATCTGCTTTGTATATAGCCGGTCCCAGATTCAATCCTTGGCATCTCTGGTTAAGAGGATGACATGAGAAAAAAGGGGGCTGGGGGGGGGGGGGATGTGTCTGAGGGCACTGAGATGCCCTACCAGTGAGAACAGGCAATACTGATCTTGATGGAGCAATGGACTGACTCAGTATAAGAGAGCTTCATGTATTCATACCGGGGTTGCGATACACCGTAGAGTCCCTCTACCAATAAATGTACTTGTGCCTCCAAAAAGATAGGGTGTAGCTATTCTAGGACATAATTGCACGATTTCCTCCGCAGTTTCGTGATCCTGGTTTTTGAGGATCATGAAACTGCGGAGGAAATCGGGCGAAGCCCCGAGTCAAAATGCAGCCCCAGAGCTTCGGGTGTGAAATTGACACGTTTGTGTCGAGGCAAACGGCGCTGTGCTGCGAGGCATCTCTCGTGAGAAATCACCCTTAGAATCATGTGCATCTGTGGTTCTTGCTGAAGAAGATGCTATGCAATCTTGTACCAATTAGCAAATTATCCGTGGGCATAGAATTATTCCTCTACTCATAAAATGAAACTCATAACATTAGGGAGGTGTTCTTCATATATCGCAGAGCTGAGAACTCTGCGTAGGTGTAGCAGTCAACTGAACTGCAGCTTCGGTACTACAAAATAATTAGGTGGCCTGTATCACTGGCGCTCAAAGCCAATGAGCATTTGGTGTTATGAATTATCAAGGTGTCTTGTGGATCGAAATGGAATGCCACATATCATAATCTCTTATTTTGCATCTCTCCATCTCTCTCTTAGAGAGGATAATGGCCACAAGCTGTACACCAAGATCTGCATTTCTGATTTTGACCACTTGTACTGTTAAAGTATCAATGGCTAAGTAGAGTTGTTGTTTTTTTAAAATAGCTTTGGAATAAACTTATATCTGCAAGTTTAATATTTTTTTCTCTTCTCACAACGTGTGCCTCTATTGAAAAATGGCCATTTAATATTTTAGAATGATAAAACCCCTCAGATTTATGAGTATCTAACTGATCAAAAGGATGGAAGTATGAAACACTTCCTAAGTTTGTTCACACACCCCAAATCAGAATAAAGTTGATCACATTATTATAGTACCAGAGTAAAGCTGACTGCATTGTTACAGTTAACTATTATGGCTGGGATGCAGGGGGACAGCTGTTTGTGTTATGTGTATATTTTAAAATTTCATTCTAGAGCTGCTTTTGCAGAAGATGGGACACCTGCAGACCCCAAACTGTTCTTTGAGCTCCCACTGGTTTTGAAAACTTCCTTAAGGCTCAAGCAGGAGAGCCTTTTTTTCTTTTTACAGCTCAACATTTTATTAAGTAACTGTAATGTGACAATAGCAATATTAACATAATAAAATATAATAAACTGCAAGCATAAACAGTAATAATTAACCCCTCGTAGTAGTTAGCGTACAAAATGTGCAATGTACTACCGCAACAATGTGGCTGGAATGTTACAGTAACATGACAATGGCAATATAAACACATAATAATAAATTAAAATAGAAACAATAGCAATCAGTCAAAGCGGCCGTGGCACTACTGTGCATATCTCTTCCGTTCCTCTAATTTCTTGTTTTATGCTTCTTGTACATGATCCTCCAACTGTTTATTTGAATGCAGGATGATTCAAGAAGCACATTCACTGCTTTGTGGCAGTGGAACTGACTGATGCCAGCCGGCGTGGCATAGCGCTTTGAACGTGAGACTAGGACCTGGGACAATCGGGTTTGAATCCAAATCTGAACTCTGCCCTAGAAGCTTCCCAGGTGACCTTGGGCCTCTCACTGAGCCTAGAGTACTCCACAAAGTAGTTGTTTGGAGTACAAGGCGAAAAATGGGAGAGCAACGTGATAACCTACTTTGAGTCCCCATGAGGAAGAAAAGTGGAATATAAATAACATAGGGCTCACAGGGGTGTCTCTCTGTTTCTGTGTCTCTCTTTTTCACTGGCATTTGCTCCTATCTCTTTATCACCAGGTCTATCTGTCTATCAGGGCTATTTTTGGGCAGGAACACACAGGAACGGAGTTCCAGCTGGCTCCCAAGGTGGCCACGCCCAACAGGAACTCATTAGCATAACAGGCCACACCCAACAGCAGACACTCATTAGAATTGGCCACATTGGGGGTGTGTGGCCTAACATGCAAAGGAGTTCCTGCTAAAAAAACAATCTCTGGGTTTTGACAACAAGGTAAATAGAATAAGAAGCAAAAGGGGTGTGTGGCTGGATGACCACACTTCTGTTAACATGGGGGTGTGGCCTAATATGCTAATATGTTCTGCTGTCAAGGGTGTGGCCTAATATGCTAATGAGTGTCTGCTGTTGGGTGTGGCCTATTATGCTAATGAGTTCCTGCTGGGCTTTTTCTACAACAAAAGCCCTGTGTCTAGTACATTCTTATCCCACCTTCTGTTTAAGGAGCTCAAAGCAGCCTGTATTTTATCTCCCCCAAGTACCCTGTGTTGAGGTAGTTTGGGCTGACAGACAGAGTAAATGGTCCAACATTACCTAGTGAGCATAAAGATTTTAACCCAGGGCTCCTAGATCCTGGCACCTCACCACACCATGGCATAGGGTTGCCAGCCTCCAGGTGAGGCCCAGAGATCTCCCGCTTTTACAACTAATTCCCCAGCTGACAAAGAGCAGTCCCCCTGGAGGAAATGGCTGCTTTGGGGTGTGCCCCAGTGAGGCTCCTCCCCTCCCCAAACCCATCCCTCTCCTGGATCCACCCCCAAAGTCTCTAGGTATTTTCTAACCCAGAGCTGGCAACCCTACCATGGGAAAAAATTTCCCTGCTAATTTCTGCAGCTACCTCTAAAATTGCCACTAAAAACACAAGAGCAAGTTAGTTCCCCCCCACCCCCTTAGTTTGTTGCCATGCCCCCATCTCTGCTTCCTTTATCTGACTGGACTGCCACAGAGGCATTGCAGCAGAGTCCTTTCAGGTCACCAGAGCTAGCAGAAGGTGTGTTCACACCTTTGCCTGTTAATTTGGCACATGCAGGGGTGTCAAGTTAAAAAATGTGTGAATCTGCCTGCTTGCTCTTTAGGAAAGAGCAGAAGTCCATCAGTGGCTATTAGCCACAAGGTATATATAGGAACTCTCAGGCTGGGGCAAGGAATGCTCTGTATTCTTGGTGGCTTCTAGTGTCCTGGCCCCACTGGTGGACCTCCTCATGGCACCTGGTATTTTTGGCCACTGTGTGACAGAGTGTTGGACTAGATGGGCCATTGGCCTGATCCAACGTTAGCTTCTCTTATGTTCTTATATGTTAGGTGCTCCTGGGCCATACCTGCAGAAATGCAAATTCAGCAGAAAAGTGGGCACATCTAAGTACCATATATCCTGACTGAAAGCACTATGGTACAAACCACTTACTTCAGAGAAGGCTTCTTGTCAGCTTTTGGATCTGTCTCTAGTGGGGACCCCTTTGTGCTTTGCATAAAGATATTGTTAGTGTCGATTCAGCATCTGGGAAAACTGAGTTCATGTCTATACACTGGCATGATGTTTGCTTGCATGACCGTAGACCAGTCACCTTCTCCCAGCTTTATTTTGAAGATAAAATTGTGCAAGAACAAAGTCCCAGGTTCACCATAAGCTCCATATAAAATAGTCTACAGGAAGGAGGAGGAGATTGGATTTATACCCCGCCCTTCACTACCTGAAGAAGTCTCAGAGTGGTTTACAATCCCTTCCCCTCCCCACAACAGACACCCTGTGAGGTAGGTGGGGCTGAGAGAGCTCTCTCGAGGACCTCGTGAGAGAACAGCTCTGAGAGAACTTGTAACTGACCCAAGGTCGCACCAGCAGCTGCGTGTGGAGAAGTGGGAAATCAAACCCAGTTCTCCCAGATTAGAGTCTGCACTCTTAACCATTACACCAAACTGGCTCTCAAAGAAAGCTGGTAAGGGCCTGAGGCCGTAAGGAGTGTTGGTCAATTGTAGTAACAACACTGGCCAAGGGACAGAAAGCAGAAGGCAGCTTCAGGTGTCTGGGCAGTTGTGTTTAATGGACCTTTTGCAGCAGGTTATGTTGCTTCACTTAGATGTTCAAATTTTACTTAGGATTTTGTTTCTTAATCATTCTTATGGCTTCCTGTCTAGTAACTGAGTAAAGGGAGTCCAAGGAAAGACTGAGGAACTCTAGTTGTTGCTCAACAAGTTTATCCCAACGGGAAACGTAAGAGTCTTCTATGACTAAGCCAAGGTAGCCCTCTTGGATGTTGGAGTGTATAATTTTAACTTTAAGGGGGAAAGCCTTCATCCAGGCCCAAGGTTCAAGAGAGGGTTGTCCCAATTCAGCTTGGAGGGCTACCCTCGCTACACAGTTCGGAATTCCACAGATAGAATGCAGGAATTTAAGAAGAACTGAATCAAAGGACTCCCCTGCTTTGTCAATCCAGATACCAGCCCCATATAAACTATGCACAGTCACCTTGGCGTTAAACATAAGAACATAAGAGAAGCCAATGTTGGATCAGGCCAATGGCCCATCCAGTCCAACACTCTGTCACACAGTGGCCAAAAATACCAGGTGCCATCAGGAGATCCAGCAGTGGGCCCAGGACACTAGAAGCCCTCCACTGTTGTCCCCCCCCCACAAGCACCAAGAATACAGAGCATCACTTGCCCCAGAGTCCCTATCTATATCTTGTGGGCTAATAGCCACAGATGGACCTCTGCTCCATATGCTTATCTAATTCCCTCTTGAAGTCGTCCATGCTTGTAGCCACCACCACCTCCTGTGGCAGTGAATTCCATGTGTTGATCATTCTTTGGGTGAAGAAGTACTTCCTTTTATCTGTTCTAACCTGACCACTCAGTAATTTCATTGAGTGCCCACGAGTGCCCTCAACAGTTTGATGGTAGCTGGGATACACTGAGCCCCAGATGAATCAAAGAAACAACAGATAACATTTGATGCTACTGTATCCAATCTTTTAACATGAGCAGCTGGCACTGACCAAGATAATTTCCGGTCAAACCCGACCCCTATATATTTAAAATAGGGGACCTCCTCAATATCATTACCATGAATTTTTACCTTGTGGTGTACATGAGATTTCCCCCAAAAAACAACAGTCTTGGATTTTTGATAGTTAACTATCAGGTGTTCTTCCAGACAGTAAGAGACAAAAGTCTCTGTCAGAGGACACTCCTGGGCTGATTTCGCACTAGAGCTGCCTCGATGTTGCACCGCCGTTTGCCCCGATACTATTGGTCAATTTCACACCCGAAGCCTCGGGGCTGCATTTGACCCGCGGCTTCACCCGATTTCCTCTGCAGTTTCATGATCCTCGAAAAACAGGATCACGAAACTGCGGGGGAAATCGGGCGAAGCCGCGAGTCAAAATGCAGCCCCGCAGCTTCGGGTGTGAAATTGACCAATAGTATCAGGGCAAACGGCGGCGCAACATCGAGGCAGCTCTAGTGTGAAATCAGCCCTGGTGTTGTTCTTGATAGGAGAACCGCATCATCAGCAAAAAAGTAGGATAGAAACTTTACAGTTAGCAATGGATGGAGAGTAACAGTCCTGGGATCTAGCCTTTCCCCTATATTTTAGTAATCTGCTTAAAACTAATAAGTTAAGAAGCAGTATGAGGTAGAGAGAGAGATTTAGGATTTTGTTGCACTTTTTTCCCTTTTTTTTGCAAGTTGTTTTGAGAGTGACGCAGGTTTATCGGGAGCACAAATCATACACACATACACACGCAAACGGAGAATATTCTATCCCATTCTTCCTCCAAGGAGCTCAGGATAACATATGTGGCTTCTTTCCACTGAGGCCTGTGCTAAAGGAGGGTTGAGAGGGATTTATTCTCAGCTTCTAACATCCTTCCTGTAGCAGTTCCAAAGGATCCCTAAATACACAAAATGATATCCACCTTTCTAAAAGTCACGACATACTGGCTAAGAAGGAAAGAGGGGTGAGAAGTTCCCCTGAGCTCACACTTAATCAGGTTACTTGCCACAGGAGGCCACAGCAGATCCTATCTCTCTGGAGAGTACACCTCTGAGATGGTGAATGTTTTTGCTGCATCTGCCTTTTATCTTGTAGAGGTACACTTCAAGGCCCGTAGGTGTCAACTAAAGGGCATAAAACGTCAAGAGGCCTCAGTTAACCTGAATGTCAGCATCAATGCAAAATTTACAGCATGCTAAGACTTTGGAAAGGATTGAGGTTTGAAAATCTAGAGCAAATGGGATCCAGCCGAGCTTTTTGTAATCCGGTTCCCTTGCCTTCACTGAGTCCTGGTTTTCCTCGCTCCCGTGAACGGTCGACACGTGAGTTAGGCTGCTTGTACAGTGAAGAACTCTGTTCACGGAGAGCTGCATATCCACGTTGTCCTGCACTTCCTTAATAAACCTTTGCTCAAACAACAAGGGATCATGTAACCAGTTTCCCAGAGTGTTAAAGCTGAACAACTTAGTAAGTCGTCGTTCGGCAGCAGGCTGAGGATATTAAACATTTTTTAAAATTTATTCCATTGCGATAGGCATTTGGAAACCAGAGGAACTGAGTGGGCATTGTAATCATCAGACAAATACAAATGGAGGGTCGGAAGAAATTCACAAGCAGTTGGCGTTTTGGTAACAGAAACTGTCTGTGAAGATCCAAAGACACAGATGCTTATGTAAGGTACACACACACACACACACACAGAATGTTCCATAAAGTCACAGCTAAAGTGCCATACAATCATAGCTGACTTCTGGTGACCTTATAGGGCAGTGGTGGCGAACTTATGGCATGGGTGCCAGAGGTGGCACTCAGAGCCCTCTCTGTGGGCACCCGTGCCATCGCCCCAGCCAGGCCCAGACCATCATTAAAAGGTCGAATTCTCTGCCAAATAATTTTAAGTAAATGAAAGCATTTGGGATTGCTTTCCTTACTTTGTTTGGATCATCTTAATTTAATGTATGGGTTGTTTTTTCTAAAGTAAAACCTGAGTATTCAAGTTAAATTGCCGTGTTGGCACTTTGTGATAAATAAGTGGGTTTTGGGTCGCAGTTTGGGCACTCGGTCTCTAAAAGGTTCGCCATCACTGTTATAGGGTCTTCAAGACAAGGGATTGACACTGCCTGCCTCTTCATAGCAATCCTGGACTTTTTTTGGTGGTCACCTATCCAAGAACTAACCAAGGCTGCCTTTGCTTAGCAGCCAACAGCTGATAAGGTTTGGCTAGCCTGGGCCATCTAGGTCAGGTACAGATCAGAATTTAGCCATCTTGCTGTACATAACAGTGAGTCAATAAACCCTGACAGATATGTATGCAGTTGCGCACTCCATGACGATGTTGTGATTTGCATTACTGTTACAAAGAACTCTTGCTATGAATAACACAAAGATTGAGGGCAAAATGGTTGTAGCTTCACACATTCCAGCATGATGCAGAGGTCAAGAGTGGTGGTCTCTAATCTGGACTCTAATCTTGATTGATCGTTCCTCCTCCACATGAAGGCTGCTGGGTGACCTCTCTCAGAACTCTCTCAGCCCTTCCTACCTCACGGAGTGCCGGTTGTGGGGAGCTTAGGGTTGCCAAATCCTTTTCTTCTTGCGGCGGGGGGCTCCCGGATGGCGTTCCTATGTTTTCCCCTCAAATGGCTGTGGCCCTGCCCCCAGCGTGCCTGGCGTCAGCACGTCACATCCAGCTGACGTGTATGCCGGGGTGGGGTTTCCCCCGGGGCCCAATTCCGCGGCGGCGGAACGGAAATCGGGCCTTCAAAGTGGGGGGAAATGCGCCCCCTGGGGGGAATTGGCAGCCCTAGGGGAGCTTCTTGGAGGAAGAGCCCGCTAATAAATATAATATTATCTGTTCCGACTGACATTTATCACACGCTGCCTAAAGCTTTGCTGTAACCCAAGTAGGCAGTCTACAAATAATGGGCAGTCAAAAATATATGCAGTGTAGATCTCCATGCAGCTTGTGTCGTGGCGAAAGAAAATCAGTGGTGTCTGCAAACATGGCGATCTGTCGCAGTGTCATCAATTCACAATGCACCATTAATAGACCTTTTTCTTGCACCCCAGTGACTAGCATTTGATTCTGAGTTCTGTGCTGGAATATCAATAGTTTACAGTGCTCTCTTTATACAAGTGCTCAGAGATGGGGAATCCTGGAGAAAAATTATTTCCTTGTGTGGGCAGAACATCAAAATGCCAAAAATCCAGGTAGACTTGCAGCATTGATCTTCCCCGGGGCGCAAAGATCAAGCCTTATTAAGCACTGATTTTTTTTAAAAAAATCCAACCCTATATATATATATATATATATTCTCACGTGTTAAGGCACACTGCTTTGAAAGAGCTAGTTAGAGATATAGGAGGGATTTCAGAAACACTAATTCTGTGATTCGAACGTTTAAATGTGAACACTTTCTGTGCTTAACTGCCTTACTCTAACTATTGTCACTTTCTGAAAACAAAATTGCTAAATGGGATCCGTGATTGGGGTTTCTGCAGCTTTAAGAAACAAAACACTACATTTGCATTTGCCATGGCCGACTGTGTATCTGCCAAGAAGGCACAAAAGTACTTTCCTTATGAGAGGGGCTTGTAGGAAAGGTGGGAGTGGAGTGGGAGAACATCGGCTTGGCAAGCAGAAGGTCCTAACTTTAATCCCCAGCATCTCCGACTAGAAGAGATGAGGTTAAAGATGATGTTGTGACCTTGGAGAGTGTTGGGTATTACAAGTTAAAACACTTCAGTATTTACAGGGTTAATTATGTTTGTTAAGTCACATGTTTGTTTGTAACCAATCTGTTTAGACAATAGGATGCCCGGGAACTTTGGAGCTAGTTTGCTACTCTGATTGGAAACCAAGGTGTCAAGTATTAGCATTTTATGGCTTATCTTCCCGTTCTTTTTTCTGACTAGAAAAGGAGACACCATTTCGGCTCTCCCCAGAGGTCATTTCGGGGGGGAACATGGGGGAACGCATTTCCCCCGGGTGAGGTGCAGGGGGGCGGGGCACATGATGAAGCCCCGCCCCCTGCTTCTGGCCGCCCCGCTTCCGGCCCTCATTCAGCCAGGAGGAGGCAGGAGAAGAGGGAGGGTAAGTTGCTTCCTCCCCGCCTCTCCCCACCCCTGCCTGCCTGGGGCCAGGGAGGGCCTTGGCGGGGCTTCCTCGCACTCCCGCTGGCCTTGCAGGTCCACCGCCGGGCCCCTGATGTCAGGGGGTGTGGCATATGCTAATGAGTTATGCTATAGAGTTCCCCTAGCTCTTTTTCTACGAAATGACCCCTGGCTCTCCCCGTTTTACCTTTTAGATGCAAGGATGTAGCCATATCAGCTCTTTGTTATTTTATATCCTGTGTACCTTTTCCCCATGTTAGGTTTATAGTAAACTTTTATATTATAAAAAACACTATGGACTCAGTCTCTTAATACTCTGCTGACTTACTTAAAAAGAATCCCAACAGAGAGCCACTGCAAGTCACTGACCTTGATGGATCAACAATCTGACTCAGTAGAAAGCAGCTTCATATATACTGTTTCCACCGCCACACTGTATCACCCTTCCCACGATGCTATTGGCCTTAGATGTTATAAAAAAGGCATAGATGACTGAAGCTCCCTCTTCCCTTCCTGCATGGATTTGATTTGCACGCACTTCAGTTACAGCTGAGCGAATGTGTCTTGTTATATTTCTGTTTTAGGTTCGTTCATGATTTTGGCAACGATTTTCCTCTCTCTGTTTTTCGCCGTTGGTTCTGTTGATTTGTTTGTATGATGCTTGTGCATTCTTTAGTTTTTTGTACACAGTGCCAATGGTATTTATGCATACAATGTACACTGTTATATGTACAGAATGCAGGCCAAAGAATCAACGCACAAATGTTGCAAAATGCACGCACTGTTGTGTGACAACTCAGTAGGAGGAAAGGGAAAACAGTGCTCAAATGAAGCATGACTGGTTCCATACACCCAAGAGAGAACTGAAATGGAGATTTTCTTTTAGTTTGATGAAATGGCAGGGAGGCGACATTCATAAGCATAGACTCATAGAATCATAGAGCTGGAAGGGATCTCCAGGGTCATCTAGTGCAGCCCCCTGCACAATGCAGGAAATTATACAAAAACTCATGGGCACTCAATGAAATTGCTGAGCAGTCGGGTTAAAACAGATAAAAGAAAGTACTTCTTCACCCAAAGAGTGATTAACAAATGGAATTCACTGCCACGGGAGGTGGCGGCGGCTACAAGCATGGACGGCTTCAAGAGGGAATTAGATAAGCATATGGAGCAGAGGTCCATCAGTGGCTATTAGCCACAAGGTATAGATAGGGACTCTGGGGCAAGTGATGCTCTGTCTTCTTGGTGCTTGGGGGGGGGTCAACAGTGGGAGGGCTTCTAATGTCCTGGCCCCACTGGTGGACCTCCTGATGGCACCTGGTATTTTTGGACACTGTGTGACCAAGTGTTGGACTGGATGGGCCATTGGCCTGATCCAACATTGGCTTCTCTTATGTTCTTATGATCAAATACCTCCCCCTCCACACCTCCAGTGACCTCTGTTCCATGCCCAGAAGCTGACAAACTGGGCTAGAGAAAAATTGCTTCCGGACCCCAAAGTGGCGATCAGCATTTCCCTGGGCATGTAAGAAAGGGCCACAAGAGTTAAGCACTGATGCAGCCCTCCCTGCCCTCCCTCTCATGATCTGCCTAAGTTCACAGGATCAGCATTGCTCTCAGATGACCATCTAGCCCCTGTTTGAAAACCTCCAAAGAAGGAGAGCCCACCACCTCCCAAGGAAGCCTGTTCCACTGAGGAACCGCTCCGTCAGGAAGTTCTTCCTAATGTTTAGCTGAAAACGCATTCCAGTATGCTCAAAACAACGCTAAAAAATAAATAAATCCAGTAACACCTCTTTGGCATCTCATCCACTTCAACTCTCAATAAATGTTCTTTCTGAGAAAGAAACAAGACTGAGTTAAGTAATGTATGGATGATATAGTAAGGATTTTAGGGGGTGGATCTCAAAATCCACATGCCAAATCAAATGGAAACGGCACAGTGATTTGTGCATCTATGTGCACCATTGATGTCTCACCACTGGATTTCTGAATGGGAACTATAGAATTATTGGGGCAAACTCAGACATAATATGTGTTTTGTATTTTCAAGAGCACTACCCACGAGTTTTTGTCTTACCCAACATTGTTAAAATTAGGGATGCTAGCCTCCAGGTGGGACCTGGGGATCCCCCGGAATTACAGTTCATCTCCAGATCAGTTCCCATGGAAAAAATGGATACACTGGACAGTGGACTCTGTGGTGTTGTACCCCATTGAGGTCCTTGTCCTTCCCAGGCTCTATCTCCAAATCTCCAGGACTTTCCCGATCTAATTCTGGCAACCCTACCCCCCCATCCCCTGGTTGTGGCCAAGGGGGACTTGGCAACCATTGTTGAAAAATTGACAGTCCATTAAAAAAGTATGAAGTTGATGACTCTAACTGCCAAAGAATGATCATTATAAAGGTTGCAAATGAATGTTGTATCAAACAGAGTCCATTCTTCCTAACAACGGAAGACTTTTCTATTTATATACCCAAGTGGTTTAGTCAAATAAAGCATTCGTAATCAGCATGCCTTCCATGCAGAACAGTAACAAAAGTGACATTTTGAAATATTTTAATTGCATGTTCAAAAATGCTGGTGAATATGCCAGAACTTTAATTGGTTTTACGATCTTGTTCCTGTGGCTTCATTTATCAAGTGTAGCGATAGGGCTGTTATAAGTACCATTAATAGCATTGTAAAAGCTTATTTCCTCTTGTCCATTGTAAGGCAGACTGCGGCAGTACTGCCCCATACAGTTTTAGCGCCAGAAATGTTGTAAGGTTTATTTATTATTTATTTATTTTCGCTATTTTCAGTCTGAGAAAGGACTGCACATTTCCAAACATATTTTTCCCCCAGAAAATGAATGCAATCACATCAATCACCTATAGCAGTACTTTTATAAATTAGCATGTCAATGAATGTGACTGCATTCTAATTTTAGTCTGCCATTTTCAGCATATCCATGATCTACATAAAATAGGAAATAATATGATAATGCATGTATTATTATTATTATTATTATTATTAGTATTATTATTAGTATTATTATTATTATTATTATGCTGAAGTGACTGAAAAGATTAATGGGAGTGGGAGAATGTGTGGCATGCACTTTTTCTCTCTCTTTCTTTCTCCAGCAGTTGCATCTCAAGCCAGGGGTATTTGGGGGCAGAAACGCACAGGACCGTCTGGCTCCCAAGTTGGCCACACTCAGCAGGACACGCCAAGCAGGAACTCATTAGCATAATAGGCTACACCCAACAGCAGAAAATCATTAGGATTGGCTACATTAGGGGTGTGTGGCCTAACATGCAAAGGAGTTCCTGCTACAAAAAAAGCCCTGGGTTTTGACCACAAACAAGGTAAACAGAATAAGAAGCAAAAGGTGGGTGTGGCTGGATGACCACACTTCTGGTAACATGTGGGTGCGGCCTAATGTGCTAATGAGCGGTTCTGTCAGGGGTGTGGCCCAATATGCTAATGAGTTCCTGCTGTTGGCTGTGGCCTATTATGCTAATGAGTTCCTGCTGGGCTTTTTCTACAAAAAGAGCCCTGTCTCAAGCCAAATGCAAAGTCCTTAGAACAGGGAAAAGAAGACATGTAGTAGACTGAATTATGCTTAGGGCTGCCATTTCCCAGGTGGGGGTGTGGGAACTCCAATCTCACTCTCACTCCAGTGAGTGGTGGTGGGGAAATGCGGGGTCTGGGATGGCATCTTGTGATGTCATGATGTCATTTCCAGCCACAGGACTAGAAGTGATGTCACCGTGTCGCCGAATGCTCTTTACCTGTAATGGTTTTAGTGACGTCTGGCAACTCTAATTATACTCGTAGTTTGACTGTTTTCTGAAGTAATTTGAATGTTTCCTGGAGTTAGGGGACCTTTCTGCATTGAATGGGAATGCGAAGGTCGATCCTGACCTTTTTTTGTAGGTCACGCATGAACAGGATTTCCTCACTGTTTTTTTTTTTTTTAATGTTCCATATGAGGGGTTGGTGGAGAATGTGGGCTTGAGGATGTCTCCTGCAAGTCATTGTATGTCGAGCATTCGTTTAAGTCCCCAACCTTATGACTCCTGCAGGTAGTTGCTTAAAGGATTCTGAGAGGAGGGTAACACTGCAAAATCATTGCTTTGGGAAGAACTAGGCTTGCCAAGTCCCCCCAGGGGGCAGGGAAACCCCCGCCCCAGAGGCCCGTTCGCCGCTGGTGGATCAGTCCCCGGGGGGAACCCCACCCTGACGTGCACGTCACCCAGAAGTGACGTGATGATGCCGGGCACGCTGGGCGCGGGTCCACGGTCATCCGAGGGAAAACTCTCTGGTTTTCCCTTGGATGGTTGTGGCCCCGCCCCCAGCGTGCCTGGCATCGTCACATCACTTCTGGGTGATGTGCGTGCGGCACACGTGCGCTTGCTCCAGACGCAGGATGGGAGTCCCCCGCTCCGGAGGAATTTACACTTGGCAACCCTAGGAAGAACAGCTGTAAAATAACCCAGACCCAGCTTTTCACAGGTTAGGCAGGTCAGCCCTGGTGCCCCCTCCGGCAGTCAGCTCAGGGATCACTTGTGTGTTGATGCTGTGGGCAAATCGGAAGCGATGGCCCTTTCACTCAATGTTCTAGGAATCCCCCAAATCTCAGTGACAAAAGACCACAGAGAACTGGGGGTTCCTAGAGCACTGTCTGCCACTTCCGGGTATGGCGGGTATGGATGCCATTCCCCCCACTTTGTCCCATTGCATCTCCATCAGCAGGCAAGTGAACCCCGACCAGCGAGGATTGCAGTGCAGGGACAGGGTGGTGGTGGTTTGGCACGGGTCTGTTTGTTGTTGGTGCCTCTGGTGCCCCCCACATTCTAGCGCCCTAGGCAATCACTGAGGACTGCATGATAGGGGGAACGGCCCTGAAACACCTGCCATGGTGGGCAGGGCCAGAGACAACATGGTGGGAGGCTTCAAGCAAAGTGTCTAAAGGATACGGAGACAGCTCCTTCCCAAAAGGAAGCTCCCCGCCTCCTGACTTCTCCTGAACCACCTCTTCCTCTGAAGTAGTCGAAGAACAGCTGTGTGGTTTAATTTTCCAGAGGACGTTTGTTACCTGTGTGACCCACCTCCTTAGGAAGAGCCCAGCATTTTCCAAATCATTTCCTAATCATTCTAATGGAGTTCCCAGTTTTCCCACTGTTCCGTTCAAAACTGGGGACAGACAAGAGCAGGAAGGACCAAGAGAGTTGAAGGGAGTTAAAAGGGAGCTTGCTGCTCATGGCGCTTCTATGCCTTCTGTTTTCACCTCTCGTAAACAGGTTTTTTCAAGTCTTTGCATTTTAACGAAACACGACAAAAGCAGTGAGTAAAAACTAGTAGACCCAGAGGTAACAGTAAGGCAAAAAAGAGTTGAGCATATGCCATGAAAAATGATGCCTCTCCGCTCTTGTGCAGACTCTTTTGTGTGTGCGCACCCTGAGAAGTTCAGGTCTTTGGGGAAACACCTCGATCGGGTAGGTCCTTTGGGGGGCTGAGTGGCCTCACACTAGGGTTGCCAAGTCGAATCTCCTTACCGGCAGGGGAGCATCGCCGGGCTCCAGGAGATCTCCTCCGACACACGTGCACCAGCACATCCCAGAAGTGATGCGCGATGTCGATCATATTGGGGGCGTGGCCCCGATCGTTGGAGGGAAAACCATAGAGGAACACCTCCGGTGATGCAGCCACGCTACGCTTCAGGGGGCGGAGTTCCCCCCGGGGCCTGATTCCGTGGCGGTGGAAATTGGGCCTCCAATGCGGGGGTTTACCCGCCCCCCGCCCCCACTTGGCAGCCCTACCCCACACAAGGGGAGAAGAAGAATGAGAGTTTTGCTTGGTTAGACACATTGAAAGCAAGCTGAGGCACAGGGGTGGGGGAAAATGATCTGCCCTGCTGCTTGTTTGGTACCTATGCTGAACTTTGACCTGGAGAGTTATACTGTGACAAGGCTAGAATCTGGCTGTTTCCTGGGCTGGCCTTCCTGTTAGACCAGGAAGTATCTCTAGCCAAGCTAGCAGTTCTGGAATGGTGCTATGTTGGGACTTGGGTTGCCTATCTCCAGGTGGGGCCTGGAGATCTGCCGGAATTACAATTTATCTCCAGTCTTCAGAGATCAGTTCCCCTGAAGAAAATGGCCTCTATCGATGGTGGATTCTATGGTGTTATACCCCATGGAGGTCCCTCCCTAAACTCTGTCCTACCTAGGCCCCACTGCCAAATCTCCAGGAGTTTCCTACTCTAGCTAGAACATGGAAGAATATTACAATTATTTCAGTCTTCTGTTTGTAGTGTTCCCAGCACTGCCTTGCCAAATGCTGGGAGATTTGGGGGACAATCCCTGGGGAGGATAGAATGTGGGAAGGATGTGATATCACTTCCAGGTGATGCTCTAGGCTGCCTCCCCTAACTTCTGTGGTCTTTGCCATAGAGACTAGGAGAAATTCCTAAGTGTGCGGGACTTTTATTTTCTTCCATCCCTGGTAATTCATCACCCAGGGAGGATAGAAGAGACCTATCTCTTTGGAAGCCCGAGTGACTCACCACATATGGGACACAGACCAAGAGGACCTCATTGTGGTCCTGCTTATCCCACATTAACAGAAATTTAATTACGATGTTGCCATTTTCTAGCACATCTGTTAATAGATGCATGTAAGTATACTTCTGGCAACATGGATGCATGCCTGTTGCAGATAAAGGCCTTGACCCTTCTCAGTATTGAAATAAATTATTAAGCTCATTAAATTGTTCAGTCATATCTGTCTGAATGTCTGTGAAGACACATTGGCTAAAAAGAAATAATAAAACAGTAAACTTGGGAGCCACAAAACCTGTAAGATGGTACATTTGAGTTTGTCATCTTTATGGTGAATCAACATTGAATAATAGGAGCGAATGAGAACGGAATCTTCTCCATCACCTTAGCCTTTCATATAGACAGCGTTGCCTAGCATTCCATTTCTTGACCCTACTACATGAGGCATCAGCAATTGGCAGTCTGTGGCCCAAATCCAGTCCTCCTAGGGGCTGCTGTGTGCTTTCTACCTTCTGAGATGCTAGCCCAGTCCAGAGATTAGTCTCTTGGATTGAAAAAAGGTGCAGTCTAAAAATGTGTAGCATTGGCAGGACTGTGCTCTTGCTGAGGACTGGGTTGGATTGACGCATCCAAGCAAATAAACTATTATGTGAAACCGCCGAAACCAACTAATCTCTTGCAAGGAAGGGAATTCTTGGAGATTTGCAGCCCCCATTGCTCAAGTGAAGGAGTCTGGATTTCCCATTGAAAATGAGTCACTCCTAATGCACTCCCCATAGTAAAAAGGGCTCTGGTTTTATACGTAGGAGGATGAAGCAGCAGAGATGCACAGAATAAGAGTTTGTCTCATTTGAGACCCTTGCTCTCTGAACACTTTACACACACATTGATAAAGGCACAAGTAATTTTTTTTTATATGAGCCCTCATTGAAAGAGTGGGAGCCACTGCTGTAAAACAGCTCCTATCCACCCCCTTTCTTACAGTGTTGCGCTCCAGGACATTTAAATGCTTGTATTTTTATTTCACAACCCTGCAGCATTAATACTATGTAAATTGACCCTGTATACATAATCAACATATATTCATGTTTATTTTCTGCTATATACAAGCATAAGTTTGAACACTCAGCTCTGAATTAAAGTTGAAGCAGCTGTTTCAGGGAAAAGGGAAACCTAACATTTTCCATATGCACTGTCATGTTCCATCCCTCGTCTAATGCTCACGTATCATTAGCATTCTGTTGGGGATGAATCGGGACCTGGTCTGATGGACAGCTTTCCAGTTGCTCCAATGTAATTCTTGTACCTGTCGCTTTAACGACCATGGGTCATTTTGCTGTGAAAATGTTATCTAGTTTGTAAAATGAATATTCAGAATCTTTATTATTTGGGTTACTATTTGCTCTTGATTCATCCTGCAATGATACTTTGGACAAGGGAAATTCCATCTTCGGGCATGTGGTAGATTGCTACTGACATTGCCTGCAAAAAGAAAAGGCTGGTTTGCACACTCACCTGAATAGCGTCTTGTCGTACTTTCTGGAGCACATCGTTGGGGTCTTGGTCCCCAGTCTCTATCTGAGATAACATAATTATGCATGAATTGTGGGATTTAGATGGGTAGCCATGTTGGTCCAAAGCAGTAGAACAAAGTTTGAGACCAGTGGCACCTTTAAGACTAACAAAGTTTAATTCTGGGTGTAAGCTTTCATTTGCATGCACACTTCTTCAGATATCTGAAGAAGTGTGCATGCATACGAAAACTTACATCCAGAATTAAACTTTGTTGGTCTTAAAGGTGCCACTGGACTCAAACATGAGTTGTGGGTTCTCCCTACATTAGATCAGGACCACAGTGCAAGTGGAGAATAGGCTCCCTCCATATAATTTTTAAGCCTGAAACTGTTCTAGAGAGTTACTGTTGGACCTGTTAGGGAAACCTACATGTGTCCTAATGAGTGTATGGGTTTCCTTCAATAGCACCTCCCAGAATCATTTCAGGTTGGAAAAATGGCAGAAGGGGAAGGCTCTGAAGCTCCTTCTCCACATGCAGCAAGGACCTCACCTTAATAATATGTGGGAATTTAGGAGAACCCATAACTCACATGTGATTGAGTTACATCTAACACAGCATAGGGACCCAGACCTAGCCTGTCTATTCTGTGGACCACGGTCATTGGGGAGATGGCATCTTCCATCCCACTTGTATAGATCTGGCAAGATGTTACACATACATGCCCAAATGTCCAGAGGCCTGAATTAGGAAAACCGTGTTCCTAACTTAAAAAGAGGGAGAGGAGGAGTAGGAGGAAATATCACATCATACACATAGTTAGGAAGGGGTGACTTTGTGCCCTCTCCAACGTACATATCATCCCCCCCCCCTCAACTGAGTGTATGAACCAGCTCTCATAATATCTGGAAATCCTGTCCTACGTGGACGATGATATTTAGATCATTATAACTCCTGGGAGTGGAAGACCTCAGCTTACGCACTGTCAAATGCAATGATAATTTTAATGCATGCACCTTTAGATTGCCTTAAGTTAGTGTTATCAAGCTGCTACCTTGACATGGAAGAAGTTAAATTTGGGTATTTTTTTTTAAGAATATGGTGTTGTTTTAAAAACAATGTGTTCATGAACATTTCGACATTTCTCTCTGCCCCTCTTCTTGCAATTGGAAACCATTTACTTCTCAGGGGCACCCTTAATAACAGGCTTATGTATATGTTTCCCAATATGTCCTGAGTAAGCAATGTAATCTTGTGTCCACCAGGGCTGTGATGTCTAAATGCAATGCATGTGCCGTTAAACCAGAGGCATCTGGTGTTTTCATTCCAGTTTCTAGAAGTACAGAATGCATGTTTCAAGACCAGTACACTCAGAAGTAGATGTGAATATGCCACAGATAGATGTCACATGGAATGCAGCTGGAGAGTTTGCCAGCAAAGGCATGATCCTCCTGCCTCAAAACACATTCAGCGTACGCCCTTCTGTGTACGTACGCACAAGCTTTACGTGTTTTGTGAAACATGATTTCGTTCACTCGAGCCTGCATTCTCCACTATACTCTATGACTTTTCTACAACAGTTTGACTTGCTTTTTAGGATTACTGAGTAATGAAATAATATTTTAGGGGTTGTGTTATGTAGTATGCTTTAATTATCGCAGGAGAATTTAACAGGGTGAAGTGCTGATTATCAATGAAGGCCCATAACTGATTATTTGTCCAGTTATAATAGTATGGCATGTTGGTCCTACGGGTGACTGTCGTTGGCTGTTCAGGGGAGATATCAGATTATTTTGATAACATTGTACAGGCAAATTGCTCCAGAAAAAAAGAAGACATTTGAAATGTGGTAACTTAACTAAGTAAACAGCTTGTTACTTAGCAATCGGCTCATTGCTGAATAACCTTTGGCAGGTGATTGCAAAAAAAATAATAATCATTTTGCATCTTTATTTTATTTTTACCCCATCTACACATGCTATCAATTCCGAGCAGCTTTAATGATCAAAATCCCATCCCTCACCCCCAGCATCTATTTGCCCTGTAGCTAGTAGAACTAATGAATATCTCATTACCAATATCTCCTTTTTGTGTTTCATTGTCATCCCACCAACACAAAAGATCAAGGTTACAGTAGAGTTAGTTTTAACACGCAATCAGTCAATCAGTGATTTTACATCTGGTTCTCTTAACAATCTCTTAGGATTAAACTCCACTTGACACCGGAGATCTGGGCTTTGAACAAAACGAGACAAAAACATTAAATTATATCGTTAGGGTGTGGAGAGTTGTCACTCCACCCATGCTAATCGACTGATCAAAAGCCTCACCTCTCAGCGGTTTCCCCTGCAGGTTAACAACAGCCAAAAGGGGGGAATGGCTTTCAGAAAAATGGGGGGATTATCCCCCCCCCCATAACTACATTTCAATTAAAAACAAAACCAGAGTTGAGAACTCCTCAGCTCTCCCGGGTAAAAAGTAGCTTGGGCCACAGAGTGTCAGAGCTCAGTTTTCTAACAAAGGCTGAGAGGGCAGGTCTTTCGCTATATTGGGAGACCTCCTGGCGACTCCCCCCATTCCCCACCAGCACTTCATAGACCAGTGGTGGGGAAATAAGGTGGCCACTGGCCCAGGCCAGTTTGGTGTAGTGGTTAAGTGTGTGGACTCCAATCTGGGAGAACCGGGTTTGATTCCCCACTCCTCCACTTGCATCTGGCTGAATGACCTTGGGTAAGCCATAATTCTGATAAGAGCTGTTCTTGAAAAAGAGCAGTTTCTGTCAGAGCTCTCTCAGCCCCACCCACCTCACAGGGTGTCTGCTGTGGGGAGGGGAAGGGAAAGGAGTTTGTAAGCTGCTCTGAGACACCTTTGGGTAGTGAAGGGTGGGGTATAAATTCAATCTCCTTCTTCTTCTTCGTCCTCCTCTTCTTCTTCCTATTCTTCTTCTTCTTCTTCTTCCTCTTCCTCTTCTTCTTCTTCTTCCTCTCCCTCCTCTTCTTCTTCTTCTTCTTCTTCTTCTTCTTCTCCTTCTTCTTCTCCTCCTCCTCCTCCTCCTCCTCCACGGCATATACTGGAATGAAAATGGCCATGTTTAAGATGATGATGATGATGATGCATTTATTTAGTTGATTTATGTCCCGCCCTCCCTGCCAAAGCAAGCTCAGGGTGCCTTACAAGGCTACTGGCAAGATAAAACATTTAAACAAACAAACAGTTAATATCATAAAAATAAATTCCGGAGGTGCTACATATATGCAATGGCAAAGACTGCCCTGTCATGGTTTTTTGGGGGTAGGGGGCGACTGGCCTCAGATGAAATAAGAACTCCGAGCCTCATGCCCCACTTGTCTGTCTTTCAGCATTAAAGGCTCTCTCTGACTACGGAAGGTTTTTTTGGATGGAAGAATTTGGCTCAGTTCCTCACTACTAAAGATTTGTTTCTGAGTGCTAGTGGCTGTGGCCATGCCTCATAAGTACAATGTTCATGTACAGCCTTCAGGTCCTGTACATTTTGGGGATATGGGGAAAGTTAAGAGATACAAACAAACCCCCCCCCCCCCATTTTCATCTGTGAGGATCTGGAGTCTCTCATACATTTCCATTTAGGCCCTTGAGATGACCACATGCAGATATTCTACATGCACAATATGTACAGTGATTTCTTCATAAAGCTACTGATACCAGTTTAAGTAAGCTTAGAATGTAGTATATAATGATAACAATGTGTATTATGGGCCAAGCCCTGGTGTAGCTTGATATGCCCCATAAAAGTGGCCAAACTCAGTACAACTGCTGAGGAGACAATGTCTGAGAGGCCTGAGGGAACTATTCATGTCAAACTGTGAACCTGTCCAGCTCCCATTCATTAAACTGAAGTCCACAGATGAATGTCCCAGGGGTTTCCTTTGTGATTTAGCTGGAGGGCTTCTAGAAGTGACAAGTGAGTTTGTGTTGCCCAGGTCCAATCCAGATTTTCAGCAGCCACTTAAAGTCTATGCCCAACACCTGGGTTCTTCCAGATTTTGCCACTGAAAATCCAGGTGTGCCCACATTCCTAGATGAGGGAGGGCTTGTTCCATTTCTATCTTGTGGAAAGATTTTCTTAATACTATGTTGGTGCTTTGGTTTAATCATATCTGGTTTGGAATAAACATCCAACCTCTAGACCTCTTTTGCTCATACTTTGAGTCATAATTGATGTGCCCAAGGTACGTGTTGTGTGTCTGAAGTTTGTATACAAAATATTGTACATGGCTAGCATTTGTCTAATTATATATGCTGACACAACTTGATGGGTGTAACAACCAGGAGTGCCATCATAAACATTTTTAAAAAATAGTCTTGCTAGCAGCAAATTGTATGTGTAGCTCTGCAGTTGTGGAGGCTTGGGCGTGCTGAACCTTGAAGGCTTTTCCCAAAGACGTTGTAGCAGATAATGTCACTGGTCTGGAGGGAGTCATCTAACAGTGATGTGCTGTGTGAGATAGGCAGCCTGACTCCAGTTCACATCCATATCTGTGTTGCAAAACCAACGAGAATGTATCCACCCAAAGCCTGCAATGTAATGGAAGTGGTCACACTGGATATCCGTCTGGATGTTCATTCAGTTCCCTTTCCATCAAGGGAAACTACAGACACTCAACCCTGCTTGTACCTGTGACTAAGTGGGATTTACTCCCAAGCAAGCATGGATGGAGTTGAAACGCACTGTTTATTTGCTCGCTTATGTGTATTTGTGGCCCATACTTTTCCTCATAATGCAATATTTAAGGGTGTCAAACCTGGGGTTTACAGGAGGTCTCCCTTCCAGGATCAAACCCAGACCTGTTTAGTTTGATAGCAAAGTTTTGTTTATTTAAGCAATTATATTCTATGTTTTCTTCCCAAAGGGGACTGTACGTGGCTTACAAAACATGAAGCAATAAAAAGCAAAATCATTGTTTTATATTGTGTCGAACACTGCTGTGTCAAACACCACTGTCAAGTCTAGCAATAACAGCAGTGCCAACCCCCCTCGATCCAACTTACTGCAGAGTTTGTCTGTGAGGGCGGCCAGCACAGTCTCCATTCCATGATCAGGCCGGTAGCCAGACTGGAGGGGGTCTAGTGCAAATGTATCCTCCAGGAAGCTCTGGAGCTGCTCAGCTGCCGCTCTTTCAATTACCTTCCCCGGGAATGAAAGATTAGAAACTGGGCAGTAATTGGACAGATCAGAAGGATCCAGCAATGGTTTCTTCAAGAGCAGAATTATCATTACCTCTTTTAAGCCCTCTGGATAGACCCCCTAAGCTAAGGGATAGATTGGCAATGTCCATCAGAGGGCCCCACATACCCTCACCACCAACTCACAGCAGCCACTAGGGTTGCCAAGTCCTATCTTCCCCCCCCCCCCACGGGGGGCTTTTTTCCTGCACTGTACTTTCATTTAATTAGCTGGCGAGGCCCCCAAGGTCCCCTCCCAAAGAATTCCCTAGCTACAGGGCTGGGGTGGGACATCCCCAACGTGATGACATCATGTTGGGGAAGTCCCCCCTTCCCCCCCGCCCACCCGACAGGGGCGCCAGCTTCCTGCAGTTAAAGGAGCCCCTTTAACTGCAAGGAGCTGGCATTTCCCCGCGTGTCTGACCTCCACAAAGATCGGGCATGTGGAAACGCTGGCTCCCTGCAGTTAAAGGGGCCCCTTTAACTGCAAAGAGCCGACATTTCCCCATGCGTCTGACCTCCGCAAAGACCGGGCACATAGAAATGCCAGCTCCCTGCAGTTAAAGGGGCCCCTTTAACTGCAGGGAGCCGGCATTTCTGCGCAGCCGATCAGCTGACCTGCAGCCACCCCTCTCCCTCCTCTCTCCTCTCTCAAGAGAGAAGGGAGAGGGGTGGCGGTGGGTGTTGGGGCTTGGGGGCAGGGGTAGAAGCCCCCCAAAAGCAGGGGACCCTTGCCAAACTGGGGGGTTTGGCAACCCTAGCAGCCACAAAGGACACGAATCTAAAAGGCAAGTGGTTGGCTTTGCAGCACTCAGGATCCTGTCAACATCGGCCTCAGAGAGCTGGCTGAAGTTGTAAAATGCTGAATCCAAATGTGGCCAAGGGGCCTCTAGTTCAGATACTGTATCAAAGCTGGCAGGCAGATCGAGGCGGAGCGACAAGACTTTCTCTGCAAAAAAGCTCTCAAATGCCTCACAGCTTATGGCCAAATCACCTGTCTTTTTAGTTCTCTCAGTGAGAGAAGTCAGTGTTCTAATGACCCTAAACAATTGTGTCAGGCGAGAGAGAGTGGATGCGATGGAGACTGCATAGTATTCCCTCATAGCAGTCATCGCCACCATCTCATTGGATTTCATAAATGTCCTATAAGGTGCTCCTGAGGCTTCATCATGAGACTGTCTCCAAACTCGCTTTAGTTGTCTATGTTCCCGCTTCATCCCTCTGAGCTCCTTGGGGGCAACTTGGGGCAGGAGTGAAGAGGATGTTGGGGAGCAATTACATTGATGGCTTCAGAGAGACAGGAGTCCCTGTCCTCTGTCAGTGCATCCAATGAGTAGCCGGGGGGGCATTGGATCCCGCAGAGCATTCTGGAACCCAGTTGGGTCCATTAGTTTCTGTGGGTGAGTATAAATCCACTTGTTGTTGAGAGAGGGGGGAACGGGGATATTCAGCCAAGCTTTCAGGGCAAAATGATCTGATTATGGCACTGCATCAGCAGTTATCAAATCAATATCTATCCCCATGTCAAGGATTAAATCCAGTGTGTGGCCTACTTGGTGTGTGGGACCTGATGCAACCTGGGAGAGTCCCAGTGCATCATGGAAGATACTAGGTCTGCCACCTGCTAGGAGGCGTCAGTGCCAGCAAGGATGTTGAAGTCCCTGACAACTACCAGCCTCAGGAACTCCAAGGTCCAGCCTGCTATAGCCTCCAGCAGGCTCAGCAGGCTCTCTGCCGGTGCACTAGACAGATGGTACGCCAGACAGACAGCCAAACTCTTCTCAGCATCCCAGACTAGGCCAACACACTCAGTGCTGGAGACCTTTGGGACAGGGAATGCTCCGTAGGAGAAAGCCTCTTGGATAAGCAGCACCCCCCCACACCCTCAACCCTTGGTCCGAGACTTGTAAAGGACCGAAAAACCTGGAGGACTGTTTCACCCTCCTTAGCCCAGGTCTCGGTCACACACAACAGTTCCACTTCTTGCTGTGCAAAATAGTTTTATTATTGATGGACCTGGGATTGCACAACACCAGTGTTGGAGAAGGGTTTAAATTCCTAGCCCTCTCACCAACATCCCTCGGGATGGGACAAAGGTTGGAAGGAGACCGAGCATAACCATATCTCCATCTCCATCCCTTGTAAAACCTACTCCTTCTGACATACCTCCTTTTGTCCCGATTACCGAAATCCCTGACCCCACATAGATGTTTCCAAACTCCATTTCCACGCCGCAATTCCTCCCCCCCATCACCCAATTTACAAAAATCAGAGACTTAGTACAATACCAACAGTAAGAACATCATGACGAAGAAGGGGAATCAACCCAAAAATTATCCCAGGGCAATTTCCCCATTGGGGAGAGGAGTGGGAGAGAAGACTGAAATCCCTTCTGCCCTCCCCCCAATACCATAATCCTGATTCAATTTAGGTCCCTGGGCACTTGGAAAACAAGTCCCCCAAGTCTTCCTCTATGATAGCATCAACTCCTGACAGATCCTCTATGTAACAAATTGTAATGTGCTGCATGAGTCTTGGTTCCAGATACAGGCATTGGGTTGGACTATCTAATCCTTGGCCTGCACGACATGAATAGCTGGCAGTGATCTGTTGGTGTTAGGGTTGCCAGCCTCCAGGTGGGGCCTGGGGAACTCCTGTTTTTACAACTGATCTCCAGGTGACAGAGATGAGCTCTCCTGGAGAAAATGGCTGCTTTGAAGGGTGGACTCAATGGCATTGGACCATGCTGAGGCCCCTCCCCTCCCCAAACTCCGCCCTCTCCAGGATCCACCCCCAAAGTCTCCAGATGTTTTCCAACCCAAACCTGCAACCCTAGTTGCTGTATATTCCTACCTTACTCTAGTCAGCACATGGCCTAAAGAGTGATTCTGGTCCTTTTAAGTGTTGGATAGTGTGTGGAAAGTTCAGCAGGTGGCACTTAAACCTGTAGAAATGCTGCCGCTGGACCCATTGGACTCTTCTCTCTCAGGCAGCTGTCAAAGACCAAAAAGCACTTTTTAGGGCCAAGCGTCGAGGACTCCAGGGAGAACTCCGCTCGGTGTCTCCTTCCCACCTCAGGCAAGAAATGTTCTCTTCCCCTGTCTGTGCATTTTTGACAAAAATCCTATCTTTTTTTGCCAGTACCCAGTTGTCAGAAACAGAACAGAAAACTCTCTCCTGGAGGAGAAGAGGAATACTACGGAGGGGCAAAATTAATGGAAGTGGAACAAAGAGGGAGAGTTGAACTGTCTTTAGCGGTTGTTTCTTGTTGCTGGGATCTTTACTCCATCCAGTTCCCTACCAACCTCAATTGCATTATTTGTGTAATGAAAAGCGAGAGTTAACATCTTAATGCTGTGGGGTCCCCCCCCCCCCGAGAGAGAGAGAGAATGCTGTATGTCTGAAGGAAGAAACGAGTCATTAAAAATATATACAAATGCTAGGGATGGGCCTGAGAAAGTGAAATGTTGATACAACCGCATCCTAGTTTCAGGCACTGATTAAATCTGAGTTTGTTTTACTAATTAAAAGACGAAATGAATCCCTAAATTTTAATGCTGCAAATGCGCCAACCTTGATTTTCTGCAAGGAGTAATTGGCGTGGCATAGTCCGTAATTGGAAGGATTATAACTGGGGAAGAGAGATTTACACTTGAAGGGGGAAAAGGAGTTCCCCCCCCCTAGAATATAATTTGAGGAGAAACTGCCTGGGTTGGTGTTGAGCCAGTTCAAATGTGTTTACCTTGAAGTGGGTGCTACTGAAAAGTCTGGTGACCAGTGTTCCCTCTAAGCTGAGTTAGTGTGAGCTAGCTCACATTTTTTCAGCCTCCGGCTCACACATTTTTGTCTTAGCCCAGGAAGGAGGGCTCCAGAGCAAACTAATTGATGCAGCAGCCAAATCGCTCGCTCACAACTTTAATGCCAGTAGCTCACAAAGTAGCATTTTTGCTCACAAGATCCCACAGCTTAGAGGGAGCATTGCTGGTGACTGCCACCAGGAGCCACCCCGGGGGGGGGGCAGGCGAGGGCAGCCTCTTGGATCTCAGACGTGACGACGCCGGGCACGCTGGGGGCGGGGCCACGACCATCCGAGGGAAAATCGTAGAAAAGCTTTACCTGACCACATTCCCTTAGTGAGGGAAGGACTGTGGCTCAGTGGTAGAGCATGTGCTTGGCATGCAGAAGGTCCAAGATTCAATCCCCTGGCTCCTCCAGTTAAGCGAATCAGGTAGGAGCTGATGTGAAAAACCTCTACTCAGGGCTTTTTTTTGTAGAAAAAGCCCAGCAGGAACTCATTAGCATAATAGGCCACACCCAACAGCAGAAACCCATTAGCATATTAGGCCACACCTCTGACAGCACAGCTCATTGCCATATTAGGCCACACACCCCAAGTTACCAGAAGTGTGCTCATCCAGCCACACCCACCTTTTGCTTCTTATTCTTTTGACCTTGTTTGTTGTCAAAACCTAGGGCTTTTTTGTAGCAGGAACTCCTTTGCATGTTAGGCCACACACCCCTAATGTAGCCAATCCTAATGAGTTTCTGCTGTTGGGTGTGGCCTATTATGCTAATGAGTTCCTGCTGGGCGTGGCCAACTTGGGAGCCAGCCGGAACTCCGTTCCTGTGCGTTCCTGCCCCAAAATAGCCCTGCCTCTTCTTAAGATTCAGGAAAGCCACTGCCAGTCTGAGTAGATAGTTGACCCTAGTGGTGTAAGGCAGGTTAATGTATTTATGTTAATCTGAGATCATTTTACTTCCTTGTCATCAACAGATCATTATATCAGAGTCTGCACAGTTTCATACATTTCTGGAAATCTTGTGATAGAGCTGTGGTCTATGGTGGAGGACTTACAAAGATGTTTCTTGCGATGGCACCAATGCCAGCCAATATGGCCTCCCTCTGTGCCTCATGGGGATCTGCCACGCTGTGCCACTTAAAATATTGCCTTCCTGGTCAGTGAAGGGAAGTTTTGCTGCATTCCAGGCAAATTGTTTCTCCTGGTTACTGGCAATAAAAGTTATCCAAGAAAGAACAGTTCCTGGGCAGATGTGGCAATGTTCTCCTAGTATATTCATCATATTTTTTCATCAGCGCTGGCGGTTTGGTTAAGCAGATTGCCAAAGTCACAGACGCAATTAATGGGAGTGACTTTTCACTGATTCAGATGCTGATTGGACCTATTTTTGCATATAAAAACAACAACTGGGAAACAGTAAAATCGCAGCCACTGTGGACTAGAAATAGCAGTGTTATGTCTGGCATTGGAACGGTGTAGTGTGAAATGATTTTTATTTTTCCCAGAAAGAAAGAAGAGCTCTGCGTGTGTGTTAAAAAAAAAATAACAACGCACTTAGAAATGTGCATTTGTGATTTGTTTAATGAGTGCACTAAAAATGTGTTTAGCACTGTCTGAGAGCCCCACTATGCACAGTCTTGAAGCTCGACTACTGGAACTCCTGGTGGGTTACTGGCATTCAAAGCAGCAGGGGTCATTTTGTAAAAAAAGAGGTGCAGGAGCTCATTAGCACAACTTATTAGCATAACCTATTTGCATATGCCACACACCCTGATATCACCGGAAGTGTGTCATAAGGCAACACCCACCGCTCAGGCTCCACTGGACTGTTTTGGATTGCTAGCTATGGGGAGGGGGGGGAACGTGCAGATCTGTCCTCGCAGAGGAGGGAGAGCTTGTACCTGAATAAAACTTGATCTTAAAGGTGCCACTGGACTGTTTTGGACTGGGGGGGGGCTCTGCAACTTACCTGGCTGCTTCTTGCTCCAACTGGGGGCTGCTGGGAGCAGGGGGTAGGGCTTGTTGCCTGTGCCCGTCCCCTGGGCTCTTTACTGCCAGAGCTTCACTCCTGTGCACTCCTGCAGGAAATGACCCCTGCAAAGCAGTGTGGGGGGAACAGTCCTCTGCCTGGATGAAGACCATGGATCTGGGAAAGGGGCATTTAACTCTTCCTTCCCTCATCATTTCCCCAATCAATGTATAGATAGGAACTCTCAGTCTGGGGCAAGTGATGTTCTGTATTCTTGGTGCTGGGGGAGGCAACAGTGGGAGGGCTTCTGGTGTCCTGGCCCCACTGGTAACCTCCCGATAGGACTTGGTATTTTTGGCCACTGTGTGACAGAGTGTTGGACTGGATGGGCCACTGGCCTGATCCTACATTGGCTTCTCTTATGTTCTTAATGCTCCGCCTATGGTTACCAACTCTGGGTTGAGAAATTCTTGGAGATTTGGGGGCAGAGCCTGGGAAGGATGGGGTCGGATGAAGGAACAGACCTCAGCAAGGCATAATGCTGTGCAGTCCACCCTCCAAAATAGCCACACACACACCCCGGGGAACTGATCTCTGTCATCTGGAGATCAGTTGTAGTTCCAAGAGCTCCCCAGGCCCCACCCAGAGGTTGGCAACCCTTCCTCCACCTCAGTGGCTTCCAATCCCGGAATTCCCTTGTGCAGCTGGGCCATCATTGCAATGATCATTCAGAATCCAGGAAAGCCCATCCTTTGCATGCTCAGGACCTGCCCTCCACATATGTGCAGTTCTTTGACCATGCTAGCACATGGAACACATGGTGTGAAACCTTCGCCAATCAAGGCAGTACACGTTGCATTTTTCAGGATGGCGAAAATGTGTATTTTCAAAATAAATGTATTCTATCAAATAACAGTGCAGCCCTGTTCAGATATCACCCCAGGTTAATTTTTAGTCTTAGCTTAGATTAGAGTAACTTTGTTTAGGACTGCACAGTTGCAGTAAATTCATACGAGCAATTTAGTTTAATATAGATGGGTTCAAAGGTTGCCTTTGTGCATATGGAACATGAGTGTTCTGCTTATTTTGCTGGCACGTTGCATGGCAGAGTGAACCTTCGACCAGTGCTTTCTCCCATATGCTTGCACAAGCCCTCTTCTGAGTGGGAGCATGAAGATTAGTTCCCTATTATAGGACCACACATGCTCTTCTGTAAAAGTTTGTGAAACTGCACCGGGCAGTTATTTTCCTCCTCTTCACACTTCTGTGGATCCAACCCACGGTATTTAGAAGAAGAAGAAGAAGAGAAGAGATTGGATTTACACCCCACTCTTCACTACCCAAGGGAGTCTCAGGGCAGTTTACAAACTCCCTTCCCTTCCCCTCCCCACAACAGACACCCTGTGAGGTATGTAGGGCTGAGAGAGCTCTGACAGAAACGGCTCTTTTTCAAGAACAGCTGTATCAGAACTATGGCTTGGCAAAGTTCATCCAGCAGGTACAAGTGGAGGAGTGGGGAATCAAACCCGGTTCTCCCAGATTAGAGCCCGTGCACTTCACCACTACACCAGACTGACTTTAACACAACAGTTTTATTACACACGTGAACAAACATTAAGCTGCCCTATAATGAATCAGACCATCGGTCCATCAAGGTCTCCAGGGTCTCAGGCAGAGTTCTTTCAATCACCTGCTGCCTGGTCCTTTAACTGGAGATGCCATAGATGGAACCTGGGACCTTCTGCATATCAAGCAGAGGCTCTTCCATTGAGCCACAATCCCTCCCCAATAGTATTTATGTTTAAACATTTATCTCCATTCCCTGCCTTAAGATCAGTGGGTGGACTGCACATCATCATCATTGTTTTTGTTGTTGTTGTTGTTGCCACTGCTGCTGCTGTCATCGTCATTATCATTGTACTAGAAATAATGCCCGTTGCGGAAATAAATACAACGAGATCTAGAAAGAGGCTCTGGGAGAGTGCTCTGGCTTTGGGCAAACAGTGTCAATTTCCTGTGGCGACCTCAGCAGGGTTTAATGACAGAGTCCACTGTTTTCTCCAGAGGGACTGATCTCTGCTACCTGAAGAACATTTGTATGTTTGAGTTATCTGTAGCCCTCACCTGGAGAGTGGTAACCATTGTTACCCATTCTCCTCTCCCCTATGAGGTATGTTATGCAACTGAAAATCCCAACTGCCTTGCGGGGGGGGGGGGAGTTTGAGGTGTGGAATGGACTGAAGTCCAATCAGCTTCCATATGCAAAAGACCAGGTTGTCGCAGCAGTTGTGGTGTGGGAGGGACCGGTGCTTTGCCTTCTGATTGGTGGCGATATATGCTGAGGAGCAGTGCCATCAGCCATACACTAAGCGAATGCATTTTAGAATTAGAACTTTGGCACCCACTATTCAATTATATATAAGGAGAGATGGCAGTGGGTGTAGTGTAGCCAGGAGTTCCTAAGATTGTCTGGCAGTCAGAGGTTCTAGCTCTTTTATTCATTTATTATTTATTGTTTGCATTTATACCCCGCCCGTCCTGCGGGCGGGCTCAGGGTGGGTAACATCATTAGCATAAATACAATTTCAGTTTAAAACATTAAAAACACGATAAAGCATTATAACAATTAAAACAACGGGTACTGCTTGGAACAGTGTCAGTTGGCGATAAAGTTCTGGCCTGATGGTCCAACGAGTTAAAGGCCAGTTTTAGCATTATGCACCCGTAGTGGTGGTGAGCTGGACTTTTTTTTTTTTTTTTAAGGCAAGAGATGTTTATCATAAGAACATAAGAGAAGCCAATGTTGGATCAGGCCAATGGAGTCCAACACTCTGTGTCACACAGTGGCCAGAAATACCAGGTGCCATCAGGAAGTTCACCAGTGGGGCCAGGACGCTAGAAGCCCTCCCACTGCTGCCCTCCCCAAGCACCAAGAATGCACAGCATCACTTGCCCCAGACCGAGAGTTCCTAGCTGTACCTTGTGGTTAATAGCCACTGATGGACCTCTGCTCCATATCCTTATTCTATTTTCAAGAGGTTTTTGTGTGTGTGTGTATACATATTTCCACCAACAGGGGGCTCACTCTCCCCCAACAGCTTTTTCTACATAGTCAGTAGACTTCCTGGGTTTGTAGAAAAATCCAAAAACTAAAAAAAATCCATTCAGGGACGGCTGAATTTCCAGGTGCCATCAGGAGGTTCACCGGTGGAGCCAGAACACTAGAAGTCCCTCCCACTGTTGCCCCCCCCAAGCACCAAGGTAGTTTCAGAGGTGGTTTGTCTTTGCCTGCCTCTGTGTCGCACCCCTGGTATTCCTTGAAGGTCTCCCATCCAAATACTAGCCAAGGCTGACCCTGCTCAGCTTCCAAGATCTGATGAGATCAGGCTAGCCTGGGCAATCCAGGTCAGGGCAGCACATTCACAACCCAAATGTGTACTGTCTGAAGTGTCAAAAAAAAATGACACACTCACCTATAACTTCATCGATACAAACGGGCCAGGGCTATTTTTGGGCAGGAACGCACAGGAACGGAGTTCCGGCTGGCTTCAGAGTTGGCCACACCCACTAAGAACATATAAGAACATAAGAGACGCCAATGTTGGATCAGGCCAAAGGCCCATCCAGTCCAACACTCTGTGTCACACAGTGGCCAGAAATACCAGTGCCATCAGGAGGTCCAGCAGTGGGGCCAGGACATTAGAAGCCCTCCCACTGTTGACCCCCCCCCCAAGCACCAAGAAGACAGAGCATCACTTGCCCCAGAGCCCCTAGCTATACCTTGTGGCTAATAGCCACTGATGGACCTCTGCTCCATATGCTTATCTAATTCCCTTTTGAAGCCGTCCATGCTTGTAGCACCCACCACTTCCTGTGGCAGTGAATTCCATGTGTTAATCACTCTTTGGGTGAAGAAGTACTTCCTTTTATCCGTTCTAACCCGACCGCTCTGCAGTTTCATGGAGTGCCCACGAGTTCTTGTATTGTGAGAAAGGGAGAAAAGTACCTCTTTCTTTACCTGCTCTTTCCCATGCATAATCTTATAAACCTCGATCATGTCACCCCTTAGTCGTCTTTTCTCCAAGCTAAAGAGCCCTAAGCGCTTTAACCTTTCCTCATAGGGAAAGTGTTCCAACCCTTTTATCATTCGAGTTGCCCTTTTCTGCACTTTTTCCAAAGCTATAATATCCTTTTTAAGGTGTGGTGCCCAGAACTGCACACAGTATTCCAAATGAGGTCTCACCATTGATTTATATAGGGGCATTATTATATTGGCTGATCTGTTTTCAATACCCTTCCTAATAATCCCCAGCATAGCATTGGCCTTCTTTATTGCAGTCACACACTGTCTCGACATTTTCAGTGAGTTATCCACTACAACTCCAAGATCTCTCTCTTGCTCAGTCTCTGCCAGTTCAGACCCCATCAATGTGTATTTATATTTAGGATTTTTGGCTCCAATGTGCATCACCTTGCACTTGGCCACATTGAACCCCATTTGCCATGTTGACGCCCACTCGCCCATCCTTGACAGATCCCCTTGGAGTGCCTCACAATCCTCACTGGTTTTCACCACCCTGAACAACTTTGTATCATCCGCAAATTTAGCCACTTCACTGCTTACTCCACTACAGCCAAACCCTCTGCGTGTGTGGCTACAGAGGGAAGGGGTGCCCAGGCAAGCCAAGGGAAAACAGTTTAAACTGCCTCCCCTCCCCTCCCCTCCAAGGGCCGGCTTGCCCGGGTTCCCCGCAGCCGTGGGGTGCCTGGGCAAGCCAAGGGAAGGCATGGAGGCGTGGCCTAATATGCTAATGAGCCACACTGTCAGGAGTGTGGCCTAATATGCTAATGAGGTTCTGCTGTTGAGTGCAGCCTCTTATGCTAATTAGTTCCTGCTGGGTTTTTTCTACAAAAAAAGCCCTGCAAACAGCTAGCAAAATAAGTGATCTTAATATGCTTTGGACATAAAGTTGCGGCCTTATTAATCTGCAGTGGGGCCACTGGAAATAAAATTAGCAATGGCACTGAACATCACGGGTAAAACTTGAAAGTTACGGACCCACTGGTCACCAGGTATGGTAAGCACCAGGGAATCTGTGCGATGCGGCTGTTGTTTTGTAGAATCCCCTACCTTTCCATGACAGTTGTTTTTAAATGTAAAAAGTGCATTCTTGCCACACGGTGTTGTCATATGATCCAGGCACTTTGCCCCTTTAAGAATTGCTACCGATGCCAAGATGCCCCCTTTTCTCAACATTAAATCCACAATGTTTTATGCTGCTGGGAAAAGATACTCCCCCCCCCCTTCCCCTGCTAGTGTGTCTGTTGTGGCTGGGAGCAGGTTGTGTGTGGGATGCTTTTTCACAAGTTTTACGGGTTGTGAAAGCCATGTGATTTGTATCTTCAGTTGCCCCACCTGCATCCACATCTAACTTAAGACCCCGGGGGCAAAAGGAGATTGTGTATCAAAGCATTATCCATTGGGCACACTTGAGACGATCCGATAAAATCACGAAATGGTGGGCAGAAACACATTGCTTGCAGATGATTGTCAGATTTAAGTTTGTTTAGATATATTGTTTTTATATTTTATTATTTGCTCTCTGGCTGCGTTTCGCCCGGCCTCGCTTTGAGGCTGCGTCAAGTGTGAGTCCAGATGTACAGCAGACGGCCACACTATCTGTTGCAGACTGAATGAAGACTTCACAGCGTCCCCTTAAATTTTCCCGATACGATCTCAAACGCATAGAATGTATCGCAGACACTAATGTTTTATGCGCTATTACACGTCCCTCCGTGGTATAATCACTTATGTACATCAGCAGCAGTGCGGAAACAGTCCTGTGGTCTGCTTTAGATTAAATTAGGTAACTGAGAAGGCTGTAGGGAGTTTAGATGGGAAAGCCGTCCGCCGTCTTTTTATGCTCTTCTGCTTGCAGAAGAAATTAAATGTCAGCAGCCGTGCCATGCACCATCTTGACAGAACGGATACTGCCCTTGGAAAAGAAATGGCAGGAGAAGAGAGCCAGCGTGCTTTGTAGGACCTTGGCTTTGACACTGTTTGTGGGAACTCTCAGCTTCCCTGGAAGCTTGTTTCTGCTTCCTAGATGGGAGATCAGTAGCAGCAAATTGAAAGCAACTTATTGCCGATAGCCTCCCCCCCCCCAACACGGCACAGCTGCAAGAGAGAGTTGGGCGTGTGCATAGTTCACACGGGGTGATGGCTCGCATGAACTGAGGGGGCCGTCGGATGTTCAGGCTTTCCATCTATGGGGGGGGGGTGCCAGAGTCCTCTGATGAGCTTTCAGGGCAGATGTGCAGGTATTCCTTGGCTTACAAGACAGAGATGCTTCCCCGAAGGTAGAAAATGTGAAAAACACTGGTGTGGTGGGTAGCGTGTCGGACTTAGACTTCGTTTGGGGGTTTCGGTGGGGGAGGGTGGGGAGGATTCCAGTTTACGATCCCTGGGGAAACTGACATCTGGAAGACTGTGTGTGCAACGTTAAGTGTAGGTTGCAATTGCAGTTGGCAGGCTTAAAAACTCCGAGAGGCAGAGCTTTGCCTTAGAGGAGGCCTGTGTGACTTGTGCTCCGTTACATGAAATGTAGCCAAGCAGCAACATGTTGCGGGCAGCCAAACACTCAGCAATCCATCTTAGCAGCCTCGTGACCCAGGAAAACTGGAGGGTTGGGGTTGGGGCTCACAGTAAATTCCCATGTGCATCAGTTACACTCAGGCCCCGGTCACACGGGCCGGATATCGCGGGGGGAGGCTAATTGCCCAGGAGGAAACTAACGTGCGGCTGCCCGAGCACACATCCCGGTCGAGGTTCCGTGGTTCGGGGGAAATGCCGATCAGACGGGTATCCTGCAGCGTAGCACAATCGCACTAGCAATCGCTCTTTGTGTGCATGTGCTGTTGGGCGCTGTTGCACAACCTGCGGAGACTAACAGCGGCGGGTGCCGAATGCCACGTAAGTCCACCGGGAACGCGATCAGATGCCCGCCCTTGGCCCGTGGTTTCAGGAAACTAGTACCCCGTAGATACTAGTTTTTAACTCCGCACTTTCGGGTATCCTGCAGCGTAGCACAATCGCACTAGCAATCGCTCTTTGTGTGCATGTGCTGTTGGGCGCTGTTGCACAACCTGCGGAGACTAACAGCGGCGGGTGCCGAATGCCACGTAAGTCCACCGGGAACGCGATCAGATGCCCGCCCTTGGCCCGTGGTTTCAGGAAACTAGTACCCCGTAGATACTAGTTTTTAACTCCGCACTTTCGGCGGGGAGCCACGGGTTCACCATGGGAGCACTGCGCTTCCCAGATGTTGGGGTGAGATCGCGCCCGGAAAATCCGCGGGACTCCCGTGCCTCTCCCGTGGCAACTTTGCCGTGTCACCGGGGCCAATGTTTAGGATCTTTGTGGTCGCTCAGTGCTTTGTAAACGAGGTTGGCGGAAGTTTACACTATGGCTTCTGACACTGCCCGGGCAAATGCCAGGAGATTTGTGGGATGGTGCCTTGGGGATCATGGAGTTTGGGGAGGATGGGATATAACTTCCAGGAGATGGCTCTAGAAATGTCCCCTGATCTCTATGATAAAGATAATAGAGATTAGAGGGAACTCCTAGAGCATCACCACAGAGGCCATTTCTCTCTCTCTCTCTCTCCCACTCTTCAGTTTTTCAAGGGTGGGAAACTGGGATTGGAGGCAGGAAGTTCCCCACTTGGCCCGGGCAACTGGGAAGCCTAGTGAACTCTCAGGGACAAGTTTGATTATTTTTGGCCACCGTGTATAGGAGTGTTCACTTCAGTGTTCACTTCATTGCAGCATCTCTGCAGAAATATATCTTAAGCTATACAAATATCAAGCGCAGACAATGTCCGTCAGACATCCTCAACTGCAGTGTTTAGAAGGTGAGCAAAAGACAGACAGATAATGTGGCCATTTCAGAAGAAGAAGAGATTGGATTTATACCCCACCCTTCACTACCCGAAGGAGTCTCAGAGCGGCTTACAAACTCCTTTCCCTTCCCCTCCCCACAACAGACACCCTGTGAGGTAGGTGGGGCTGAGAGAGCTCTTTCCAGAACTGTAGTTTCAAGAACAGCTCTGCAAGGGCTATGGCGTGCCCATGGTCATCCAGCAGGTGCAAGTGGAGGAGTGGGGAATCAAACCCGGTTCTCCCAGATTAGAGTCCACACACTTAACCACTACATCAAACTGGTTTTCAGTGCTTGTCTCATCCTTCAGTAGCCATTCCCTGCCTTACTGTGGGCAGTTGTCTTTTCTGTGTATAAAATATGATGTTAAGCCTCATATGGAGAGAAAATGTTTGCATTGTGGATTCCCCCCCCCCCCACTTGGTCTTCATGGTGGCTGCTCATTGCATTACCCACAGTGATAATAACTCTGTTAGTCTTCTAGGAGTGAATTCCAAATGTGATGTCCTTAGTAGAAGATGGGACATTGAAGGGACATGAGTCCAAAAAAATATGGGTGCTCTACAGACACGGGAGGGGAGGAGTTTAAAAAGATAAGGAAATCTGAAGACTTGCCTCAAACTCAGCATATGGTCATTTCTTTGGTTCCCTTTGCTGTTTGGTGTAGTTTGGTGTAGTGTTTAAGAACGGTTAGACCCTAATCTGGAGAACCAGGTTTGATTCCCCACTCCTCCACATGCAGCCAGCTGGGTGACCTTGGGTCAGTCACAGTTCTCTGAAAGCTGTTCTCTCAAGAGCACTTCTCTCACTCAGCCCCACCTACCTCACAGGGTGTCTGTTGTGGGGAGGGGGAAGGGGAGGGAAGGAGATTGTAAGCTGCTCTGAGACGGCAAGTGAAGGGAGGAGTATAAATCCTCCTCCTCCTCCTTCTTTGTCATCTTTTTCGTCTTCCACTTGGTGTAGTGGTTAAGTGTGTGGACTCTAATCTGGGAGAACCAGGTTTGATTCCCCACTCCTCCACTTGCACCTGGTGATGTGACCTTGGGTCAGTCACAAGCTCTGGCACAGCTGTCCTTGAAAAAGAGCAGTTTGTGTCAGAGTTCTCTCAGCCCCACCCACCTCACAGGGTCTCTGTTGTGGGGAGGGGAAGGGAGAGGAGTTTGTAAGCCGCTCTGAGACTCCAAGTGAAGGGTGGGGTATAAATCCAATCTCTTCTTCCTCTTCCTCTTCTTCTTCTTCATGATCAAGGACAGATGGAGATAAAGTTAGGTGATTAACATGGTGTTACCTTTCTCAGTTGTTTAGGTAAGGTTGCCAGCTCTGAGTTGGGAAATACCTGGAGATGTTTTGGGAGTGGAACCTGAGGACAGTGTGGTTTGGGAAGGGGAGGAACCTCAACAGGGTATGTTGCCATAGAGTCCACAGTCCAGAGCAGCCATTTTGTCTAGGAGAACTGTCCTTGGTCATCTGGAAATCGTGGTACCTAGAGGATGGCCGCCCTACCTCTAGGGTGGATCCAAATATACAAATAAAATAATCCCCCCTCCAATGTCTCAAAGTATGCTCCCTGAGGAGGCCATATCCAGGGCATTTTTTGTAGAAAAAGGCCACCAGGAACTCATTAGCATAATAAGGCATACTCAACAGCAGAAACTCATCAGCATATTAGGCCACACCCCTGAAAGTACAGCTCATTAGCATATTAGGCCATACCTCCATGTTACCAGAAGTGTGGTTATCCAGCCACACCTACCTTTTGCTTCTTATTCTGTTTACCTTGTTTGTTGTCAAAACCCAGGGGTTTTTTTTGTAGCAGGAACTCCTTTGCATGTTAGGCCACACACCCCTGATGTAGCCAATTCCAATGAGTTTCTGCTGTTGGGTGTGGCCTATTATGCTAATGAGTTCCTGCTCGGTGTGGCCAACTCAGGAGCCAGCCGGAACTCTGTTCCTGTGCGTTCCTGCCCAAAAATAGCCGTGGCCATATCCAAGGGGAATAACCGGTTGTTCAGAAGCCGTCACAGTTCTTCTTCTTGTTGTTGTTGTTTTGAGTAAGCCACAGAGTATCAACTGAAGGTCTCAAAGACTTGTCCATATTAGCTCAAGCCAGGCAAGTACCTACTGATGTTTAATTACAGCAGTCCAACAGGCCCTGGCAAAGACCCATTAGTATCACACACACTGAGGTGTTTCCCAGGAGTCAGAGTCTGGTCCTGCTGTTAGTATTGTTACACAGTGGTGAAATTGCCAGTTTAGGAAGGAAGGCAGAGCAAAGGCTAGGACGAAGGGGAGGGGGAGAGAGAGAGAGCGTGCTAAATCTCTCACTAGCGCAGGCCTTTGCTTTGCCTAGAGGGAGAGATGATTGCTACGTGCTAGGATTGCAAAGC
>NW_015169820.1:356906-360589 GCF_001447785.1 Gekko japonicus | reverse complement strand
GGTTTGGGGGCGGCAGGAACAGACAGTTTAGGGGAGAGGGTAAAGCAGGTCCCTGACTCAACTTAATATTTTATGATGAATTCTTTTTTCACTGCAACTTGCTGGGAAAAGGTAAAAGTCGTAGAACATGAGTTGTGAAACACACGCCAGTCATTTAAGATCAGTTTGGGGAATCGCTTAATTTTAATAGCCCTGGATTTTGTGTTTGCATGGAACTAGTGGAATGTCAGGCATTTTGAGGAGAACGACTATGCTTACGATTTAAACCCTGCAGGTAGCTTAGTGGGGAAAATCGGGGCAGGGTGGGCCATTTGGAATGATGTGTGCTTCACAAAGGGTGGCTCTGTCTCTAAATGCCCTGGCAGCATATCGGAGTTTCAGGCAGAGGTGTAGGTGTAGAGAGCCAGTTTGGTGTAGTGGTTAAGTGTGCGGACTCTAATCTGGGAGAACCGGGTTTGATTCCCCACTCCTCCACTTGCACCTGCTGATGTGACCTTGGGTCAGTCACAAGCTCTGGCACAGCTGTCCTTGAAAAAGAGTAGTTTGTGTCAGAGTTCTCTCAGCCCCACCCACCTCACACGGTGTCTGTTGTGGGGAGGGGAAGGGAAAGGAGTTTGTAAGCCGCTCTGAGACTCCAAGTGAAGGGCGGGGTATAAATCCAATCTCTTCTTCTCTTCTTCTTCTTCTTCTAACTGATGGGGAGGGAAGCTAAAGCCAAGGTAAAGGAATTTGCAGCAGGAGCTAGGCTCATAAAAGGGAGAGTTGAAATTAAGAACACAAGAGACAAGTTCAAAGTTAATGCCTTTCCCTCTACCACCTTGATTTCTGATGCCACAGAAATGGGAGGTCATGGGAAACCATCTGATTTCTCAGGGAACTGGGTTGCTGAGAGGGACCCAAAAGGGCATGAAGACCAATGCTCTGCCACCAGGCAGGACCACTCACCCATCACCAGTAATGCCGTTGGACCACAGAAAAGCATCCTTCAAGCAGTTCCAAATTCACTGGAGCCATGCTCTTTCTCCCACCTGCAGCCGCATGGAGACACTGCCTAATAATCCTGTCTGGTGAGATCATCCAATAGTCTTTTCATTCTGCAAAAATACAGCTAAGGCCTCTTCTGCATTCTCATTTTCATCACGTATGGCTCCCTATTGCTTTGTCCGTGTGTTTTCTTTTCTGCACATGTTTTGCTCCCTCTAGTGGTCAATTCAATATTACGTCGCTGTATGTCCAGCATGTTTCTCTGCTGGACATACAACATTGTAGTATCAAATTGACCACCAGAGGGAGCAAAACACATGCAGAAAACAAAACAAAACAAACTAGCAAAAGCAATACAGACATACAAGTGACAAAAATGAGGATGTGGAAGAACTCTAAGCCTCTTCCTAAACATTTTACTGCTCAGACTTAGAGAACTGGGTAGAACCATAGCAGTTTTGTCAAATGTGTCTTTAATAGGATCGATAGCTACAAAATGCCTGCTTGTATAAACATGGAGGCCTTTCGATGATGTAGATACTAGTCTAGCCATACCCCATCTTCTTGGATGGTACCTGGCAATAAACAACTGGGTGTTATCAATAATGCCAGGGAAGGGATGGCAGTAGCTAAGATTCCTCCTGACCTGGTCTTTGGCAGAACTGCTATTTGGATTCTTGCCTGCTTTTTTGCTTGAGGGGGGAAAGCACAGTAGGTAGGGGGGAAATCACAGTAGGTTTTCAGTGCTGTCACAACACGATAGGTTAGGTTTTCAGTGCTCTTTGACTGGATCAAACCAATTTTTCTAGAGGTGGAAAAAGGAGGAGGGGAGTCTCCTTTGACCACCAAAAAGGCTGTTCTGGGGGTTATGAGACCTGCCTGGAAAAAACCACGTGAGACAAGAGTTGTCATAAGAAGCAGGATTGAGTGAGATCAAATTTTAAAAAGCTGGCCAGATCCAACCTAAAGGATCTTATCTCAAGGAAATGGAGGATAAATCTATCAAAGACTACCAGTTGTGGTGGCTGAGGTGAACCTCCACATTCAGAGGCACTAAACCTCTGAATCCCAGAGCTAGGAGGCAACATCAGGGGAAGTGCCCTGTTGTCCTCGTTGGCCACTGTGTGAGACATGATGCTGGACTAGATGGACCACTGGTCTGATCCATCAGGATTCTACTTATATTCTTATTTGGCCTCTGGAAAGCCAGTGTGGAATAGTGGTTAAAGTGCCAGACTAAGACCTAGGGAGACCCAGGTGTGAATCCCAACTCATCATGGAAGCTTGCTTGATGGCCACAAGCCAGTCACACTACTCTCAACCTACCGTACCCCATGGGTTTGTTGTGAGGATTAAAAAGGAGAAGAGATCAGTATGAACCATCTTGTGTCCCCATAGACGAGAAAGGGGGTGTACATATGAAGTAAATTCATAAACTTCCATCACTTGCAAATATTGAGACCATCCAACTTGAGAGTCACAATCACATGTCTGCGTAGAGCTTGTAACATCACACTGTCCCTCTATAAGATTCCTGGCAAACATTCTGTAATCCAGTCATCAAAAAATGCTTCAGGCACATGAAATGATTCCAAATTCCATCCACCCCCCCTTTTTTTTCAAAGCACGGCATGTCTATTTCAGCAGTTGCCGTTCCGAACCTACAGTCCAATCTAAGAGATACTTCCCAGTTTCTCTGAAGCTTTGCCTCATAGATTCAAAGCGAATTTGGCTATAGAGAGGCAGCGGGGTACAGTGCTTAACGTGTTGGACTAGGATCTGAGAGATCCAGGTTTGAATCCACACTCGTGCCATGGAAGCTCGCTGGGTGACCTTGGGCCAGTCACACACTCTCAGTCGCACCTACCTCCACAGGGTTGTTCTGAGGATAAAAATGGAGTTGAGGGGAATGATGGAAGCTACTTTGGGTCCCCACTGAGAAGAAATATTGAGGATCTCTCATCAGATACAGAGACTTCGGCATTCATCCTCTGTGGAGGGCATAAACACTTGGATTTGTTAACACAATGCAACACTTCTTTTGTTTGTAGGAAGGATGACAATAAGCTCCAAAGAAATTACACATGCCCTCCAAAGCAGCCTTTTCTTTTTTAGCTCTGGCAAAATAAAATGATGCTCTGTAATAACAGAGTAGAGGTGGAGATATATTTATCTATATAGATAGATTTTTTGTGTGTGTGTTTGCTATGTTAGCTCTCTTCTCCTCCAAGGCTCTTAGCTCCCCACCCTTTTGATGCATTATAGATGGGGTCCAAGTCTTTGGCAGACTTTACCGCCGGTGGAGTTTGCCCTGTGGTGACAACCATCTGAACACCTGTGTCGGCAGAGCATAAGCACTGGAATATTCCTTTAGGTCCTTTCCTCTCCCTGGAGACTCAGGCTTCTTGGAAGGGGAGCAGCACTAACTTTGCTGGCAGTTCAACACTAAAAAAGAAATGTTCCCAGTTGGCATGCTGAGGATTTAACTTGTGCAGCAATAGCAATAAACCTGGCACTCTCAAGCATTTGGGGACACACATCCAAAACATATTGAACAACAGTTTCCTTCCTTCCTTCCTTCCTTCCTTCCTTCCTTCCTTCCTTCCTTCCTCCCTCCCTCCCTCCCTCCCTCCCTCCCTCCCTCCCTCTTCTTTCTTTCTTTCTTTCTTTCTTTCTTTCTTTCTTTCTTTCTTTCTTTC
>NW_015169820.1:346520-356796 GCF_001447785.1 Gekko japonicus | reverse complement strand
TCTCTCTCTCTCTCTCTCTCTCTCTCTCTCTCTCCCTTTCAAAAGCATTAATGTCTGTAACGTTCCCTGATCTGTGCAAACCCAGCTACTGATAATGTTTCCCTCGGCTTTGTGTTGGATGTTTGTGTGGGTCCAGTCGATCTCAGTTATGCCTGAAAGGCGAAAAGCTGCTACAAGATGGCAGCCACATCCACTTCCTTTGCCACCGGTACAACTTTTGCACCTGGCATTTCTAGAGAACATATTGTTGCCGTGACGCTGGAGAGACCTAGGTGCCAAGTATGAAGTCTGAATTTCCACTTCACCTGATTAACTTTCCCCCATTAATGAAACTGCTTTAAAAAACTAAAAAACCAAAAAACCCCAACCACCTTCAGTTTCCCTTTGTCAGATGGGTTATTCTGAAGGAGCCTCCAAATTCTCCTGAATATCCCTTGGTAGCTGATGTAGAGACCCTTCCATCTCTTCACACACATATGTGTGTGAGCCAGTTTGGTGCAGTGGTTAGTAGTAGTGGTGAGCCAGTTTGGTGTAGTGGTTAAGTGCACGGACTCTAATCTGGGAGAACCGGGTTTGATTCCCCACTCCTCCACTTGCACCTGGTGGATGACCTTGGGCAAACCATAGTTCTGTCAGAGCTGTTCTTGAAAAATAGCAGTTTCTGTCAGAGCTCTCTCAGCCCCACCGACCTCACAGACAGTGTTCCCTGTAAGCTGAATTAGTGTGAGCTAGCTCACAGTTTTTTTAGCCTCCGGCTCACACATTTTTGTCCTAGCTCAAGAAGGATGGCTCCAGTGCAAACTAATTTATGCAGTAACCAAATTGCTTCCTCACAACCTTAATGCCAGTAGCTCACAAAGTAGAATTTTTGCTCACAAGACTCTACAGCTTAGAGGGAACATTGCTCACAGGGTGTCTGTGGTGGGGAGGGGAAGGGAAAGGAATTTGTAAGCTGCTCTGAGACTCCCTTGGGTAGTGAAGTGCGGGGTATAAATCCAATCTCTTCTCTTCTCTTCTTCTATGAGCAAGGCTGAGACAGCGCAGGGAACAAATGGTGAGAAACATTAGGCGGTAACTATTGAGGAACCTTGAGAAGTGGTGGAAAGGGGGAAAGAATCTGGAAATATATATATATATATATATTTACAGTTTTGAGTTCCATTTGATCTTAAAGTTGGGTTGTTGACAGTGCCATCTTCAGCAGAGATGTCCACTGAAATCATTGAGTATTGTTGATGGTCATGGCCATTCTTGCTGCCTTCTTAGTCCCCTTGAGTCTGGGAAAATAAAGTGGGATATAAATATTTCCATTAGAGAACTCTCTGACACGTGAGCCAGTGGGATGTGAAGGTTCAGGTTCAGATTTTGGCAAAGCCACAGATGTGGAGCAAGTGGCTCTTGACCTAAATTCCTCCCCTGCGAAAGGGGAGCTATAAATCCTTTTGGATGTGAATCATTCCTTCGGCTATTGCAATAAGAATTACTTGGAGAGGGGAATAAGCGGGTGGTCTGTTATGCATGGATGTTTTCCCTTTCTTTAACTGTCTGTGCCTGTCAGGTTTTCTTTTTCATTCTGCATTGATTTCCCTCCCTTCAGTGCTCAGCTCGCTTTCTGGTGGCTGTTGCCCCGGGTTTTCTGAGAGTGCTTTTGTGCTATTTTTCTCTCCCTTCTTTTGCTCACCAGCCAAAGGCAATTCGAAAGCAAGCCAGTCCCCTCCAATTCACCCTGCCCTTTTGCTGCCCCTACAAGGCCACTCCCTCACCCTCAGTGAGGTTGTTCCGCCGACTCTGCACCTTCCGCCATCCTCCCTGCTTCATTGGTATACAAGCTCCATTGATTACTTGTTCCCTCATTTTTTTAAAAAAGCGGTATGAGTCTAGCGATACGAGACTATTGCTAGACTTGGATTTCTGGGGGGGGGGAAATGACAGGGAAAAACTTTAAAAAGAGTTGTGTGGGAGGTTGCGGTCCCCTGCAATTCCTTTTCTACACATGCTTCTCTGGCAGCTCTCCAAGCAGCCTCTTCATAAGCTCTGAAAGGGGGGGAGAGAAAGACTAGCATCGGGTCATGTGCTACTGATGAAGCCCAGCAGTGAGTGTGGTGGCTGTGGCCAGTGCTCAGCTGGTGTGTGTGTGTGTGTGTAAGTGCACGTGCCCATGTGGAATATTCCAGCTGAGTTGTTCAGCAAGCAATTCCCCCCCCTCCTGTCTCAGCATCCCCACAGCTCCCCTATTCCATCCACTCCCCCATCCATCTCCAGGGCCCAGTGGATGTGTTTCTCTAGTTTGGGTATGAATCACCCTTGAAATGTCTGCAGTTGGCTTGGGGCTGGGGTAGGGGGACTCTCCCCTCTTCTCCCTTCTCTTTCTCTGGCCTTCTGCCTATGACTGCATGTAGATCGGGTGTTACTGTGCACTCGCTTGCTTCTGGTGGATTTAAATTAACATCTTATCAATGGTCTCATACGGCTTTAAAAAAAACACAAACCTACGGGGAAAATAATTCAAAACAAGGAGTTCAAAATGGTGCCTGTGTGGCAATGAAGGAGGGGGGCGACTCTTCTCCATTTCCCACAGTGGCCAAGAATTAGGGTTGCCAAATCTGAGGTGGAAAATACCTGGAGACTTTGGGGGTGGAGCCAGGAGAGGGCAGGGTTTGGGGAGGGGAGGGGCCTCATCATGGTACAATGCCACAGAGTTCACCCTTCAAAGCAGCCATTTTCTCCAGGGGAGCTGGTCTCTGTCAGCTGGGGAGTAGTTGCAAAAGCGGGAGATCTTCAGGCCCCACCTGGAGGCTGGCAACCCTACCGAGAATGCATCAGAGAATCCACTCGAGCTTGGCAAGTGGGGAGCTTTGCAGCGGCTCTAGTCAGTTTCAGAAAGGTCTGTCAGTTTCAGGGGGAATTTCTTTTAGTTTGCCTGCCTTCCCTTGTGTTCCCCTTTCCTTCAAGGAACTGAACCACAAGGATTTAAATGGAAGGCGCTTACTTGAACTTACTCTGCAGCTGTGATAGGACAATGGCATAAATAAAAAAAGAAAACAAAAAACCCAAAACCTTTGGATACCAACCCCTGCATGTCACAAGTGATGTTTCCATCCCAATTAAGAAAACTGTGTTTTTGGGATGTGGCTGCAGAACAAATACACCAGAGAAAAAAGAATGGTGTGTCAGGCAGGCACAGAATCCAAAGTCAAGCTTAAAGGCGCTTAAAGGCTTGACTGCTTGGATTCTATGCTATAAGTGGCGTGTGTGTGTGATAGGCCTACACAGGGCTATTTTGGGGCAGGAACACACAGGAACGGAGTTCCGGCTGGCTTCAGAGTTGGCCACGCCCACCACAGCCAAAACCCGTGCGTGCCTGGCTACAGAGGGAAGGCCTGGAGAGCAACTCCCCCCCCCCGGCCATTCTGACGTGAGCAGGCCAGGGGAGCCCTCCCTGTGCCTTCCCCAGCCTGTCTAAGGGCCAGCTTGCCCGGGCTTCCCGCAGCTAAGCGAAGGCATGGGGGCGTGATCTAATATGCTAATGAAATGTGGCATCAGGGGGTGTGGCCTAATATGCCAATGAGTTTATGCTGTTGGGTGTGGCCTATTATGCTAATTAGTTCCTGCTGGGCTCTTTCTACAAAAAAAGCCCTGGGCCTACGTCTCTTTGTGGCTTTCTCAGGATCACATTTTCCACTCCAATTTGGGTTATGCATTTACTTCACTCCCCCCCCCCAGGGGGACCCAAAGTGGCTTGCGATATTCTCCACCCCCGGCATGTTCTCCTCACAAGATCCCCGTGAAGTAGGTTAGGGCAAGAGCGTGTGACTGGCCCACGGCCACCCAGCAAGTGTCCCATTGCAGAGTGGGGATTCAGACCGCCATGTCCGGAATCGAGCCTGATACTCTAACTGCCGCATGGGGTTTTTTTTGTCATTAAGGCACAGATGGCTTACAACAACCCCTGGTGGGGTCTTTGAGGCAACAGATATTCAGAGGTGGCTTTCCATTGCCTGCCTCTGCATCTGTGGTATAAATTTGTGGTCTCCCATCCAAATACTGACCCTGCTTAGCTTCCCAGATCTGACAAGATTGGGCTCGCTTGTGTTATCCAAGCCAGGGCTGGGTCTGCTAAACCATGCTGGGTCTCAGTATTACTGCTATAGTTGGACTACAAGGGAGATTTTCACCTGACCATCATGGTAGATAAGGTATTTACCAGGGGTCATTTCGTAGAAAAAGAGATGCAGGAGCTCATTAGCATAACTTATTTGCATATGCCACACACCCTGACATCACTGGAAGTGTGTCAGAAGGCAGCACCCACCGCTCAGGCTCCACTGGACTGTTTTGGATTGCTAGCTATTGTGGGGGGAGACATGCAGATTTGTCCTCACAGATGAGGGAGAGCTTGTACCCGAATAAAACTTGGTCTTAAAGGTGCCACTGGACTGTTTTGGACCGGGGGGGGGGTTCTGCAACTTACCTGGCTGCTGCTTGCTCCGACTGGCGGCTGCTGGGAGCAGGGGGTGGGGCTTGTTGCCTGTGCCCGCCCCCTGGGCTCTTTACTGCTGGAGCTCCGCTCCTGTGCGCTCCTGCAGGAAATGACCCCTGGTACTTACAATGGAGGTTGAAGCGTGGTACTGGAGTTTCCCATTTTGCATATTAAGATCAAGCAATCGGGTTTTAATCACTGACATCTTTAGGAGCGATGTCATTTGTCTTGATGAATCATGAATATTCAGCTAGTGCAAGCTTGCGATGTCTAGCTCCAATTGACATCAATAAGACTTAGGTATAGCTAATGTTCTCATAATGAGTCCTTCCCAGACCATGTGTCCCATGAACACACATGAAGTGTCCGGACATTGAGTCCCCCCTGTCAGACTATCAAGGTCAGTCCTGTCTAACTCAGACTGGCAGCAGCTCTCCTGGGTCTCAGGCAGGGGTCTTTCCCATCACCTACTCTCTGGTCTTTTTCACGGACATCCTGGGGACTGAGAGCCAAGTAGGACGTCGTGGCTAAGGGTGGTGGACTCTAATCTGGAGAACCAGGTTTGATTCCCCACCCCTTCTCCTCCACATGGATCCTGCTGGGTGACTTTGGGCCAGTCACAGTTCCCTCAGGACTCTCTCAGCCCCACCTGCCTTGCAAGGTGACTGTTGTGGGGAGAGGAAGGGAAGGTGATTGTCAGCTGCTTTGAGACTCCTTAGGGTAAAGAACAGCAGGGTATGAAAACCAACTCCTCCTTCTCCTGCTCCTCCAGTTTGGTGTAGTGGTTAGGAGCACTGACTCTAATCTGGGAGAATAAGGTTTGATTCCCTACTCCTCCACATGCAGCTGCTGGTGTGACCTTGGGTCAGTTACAAGTCCTTTCAGAACTGTTCTCTCAAAAGCAGTTCTCTCCAGAGTTCTCTTAGCCCCACCTACCTCACAGGGTGTCTGTTGAGGGGAAGGGAAGGGAAAGGAGATTTTAAGCTGCTCTGAGACTCCTTCAGGTACTGAAGGGTGGGGTATAAATCAAATCTCCTCCTCCTCCTCTTTCTCTCCTTCTCTTCCTCCTCCTGACATTATGCTTGCAAAGCATGTGCTCTACTGCTAAGCCACAACCCCTGAAGAGCAAGCGGTACTGATGTGAGAGAAATGCTTGCAGACCACGGTAAAGAATTAATGTATGTCATGTACAGCATTCTGTGCTGCTACCACGAAGGTTCTAAAAAGCCCTCTCACAGTTGCAGGCAGGCAGCCAGTCAATCCATGCTGAGGTCTACTGACACAATCAGGGACCGCTAGTATGGGATAACTTGTAGAACATTGCTTTCCCAAGCGTGACCACGAGACCCTCTGCCTGTGATCAACCGAACGTCTAAACCTGTTCCTTCTCAAACAAAACATGGATAAAACACTCAAGCGTTTTAGCCTAATTTTGTATGTTTGTTGTATTTGAGATGTGGCAATATTGTGCTGTTCTTCTGTTTGTTTTGTTTTGTCTTGTTCTTTTTTTTTAAAAAAAGGAGAGATATTGATTACTGCTGTTGCTCTTGTGCTAGATGGCCCATGGCTAATGCAATAGAGAAATCTAACCCAATATAAAATCTAACAGCTGTGAACGAGCTGTTTGCTCTCTGTCTGCAGTTGCACTTGTTCTCTGCCTGTGGCAAGCTGTGTTCTGGGGCAATCACATAGGCTGATCTATAGAGAGGCTAATAGGGTGACGATCTTGCCTAGAAATAAGCAGGTAGGATTAGACAGCCTTTTGTGGTTTTCCGTGATGAAATAACTTACACTGTCTCCGCTCAGGACAAGCTCAGCTACCAAACTCCAATCAAAAATGTGTCTGAATGATATTCAGGGCTGAGCTTGGGAAAAGAGAGGCCCTCTGCTGTTGGTCAATGATAGGGTTACCAACCCCACTATTGTGTCTGGACTTCTCCCAGAATTAATCCTTAGATTGCAGAGGTCCATTCCCTTGGATGAAATGACAGCTTCAAGGTAAAACTCTATGGTATACCATAGAGTTGAGGAGGAATGGGAGTCATCAAGTGACATCACCTCCACATTGCGCTTCCTCCCATCCCCAAACTCTACCCTTCCCAGGCACTGGTCCTAAATCTCTAGGAATTCCCCAAGCTGGAGTTGGCAGTCATAGTCAGCCATCAGGATTGGGTTGCCATTTGCCTGCTAAGGGTGGGCAAATCCCACCCTTTCTCAATGGAGTGACATGGGGAAAATGGGGGAATGCCATTGTGTGATGCAGCGACATCACTAACAGTAAGACCCAGAGGTAATGTCACTGCACTGAGTGATGCTGTAGCAATTCTGCCAGTATCTATGTTTGGTTTTTACCGTAGAGATTGGGGAAATTCCTAGAGCATTTTTCGGTGTGGTGACACAACTTTCACATCATGAAATGTGGGATGTTGCACATCTTGGTTATTTTATGTAGCTTATTGAAGCACCAAATTTTATTATGTGTGTAATATTGTTTTTACTGTTCTAAACTTTTAAACCCTGTTTGTTAGCCACCCTGAGCCACTGGGTAGGGCGGGATCTAAATCCCAAAAATAAATAAATGCAATAGAGAAATCTAACCCAATATAAAATCTAACAGCTGTGAACGAGCTGTTTGCTCTCTGTCTGCAGTTGCACTTGTTCTCTGCCTGTGGCAAGCTGTGTTCTGGGGCAATCACATAGGCTGATCTATAGAGAGGCTAATAGGGTGACGATCTTGCCTAGAAATAAGCAGGTAGGATTAGACAGCCTTTTGTGGTTTTCCGTGATGAAATAACTTACACTGTCTCCGCTCAGGACAAGCTCAGCTACCAAACTCCAATCAAAAATGTGTCTGAATGATATTCAGGGCTGAGCTTGGGAAAAGAGAGGCCCTCTGCTGTTGGTCAATGATAGGGTTACCAACCCCACTATTGTGTCTGGACTTCTCCCAGAATTAATCCTTAGATTGCAGAGGTCCATTCCCTTGGATGAAATGACAGCTTCAAGGTAAAACTCTATGGTATACCATAGAGTTGAGGAGGAATGGGAGTCATCAAGTGACATCACCTCCACATTGCGCTTCCTCCCATCCCCAAACTCTACCCTTCCCAGGCACTGGTCCTAAATCTCTAGGAATTCCCCAAGCTGGAGTTGGCAGTCATAGTCAGCCATCAGGATTGGGTTGCCATTTGCCTGCTAAGGGTGGGCAAATCCCACCCTTTCTCAATGGAGTGACATGGGGAAAATGGGGGAATGCCATTGTGTGATGCAGCGACATCACTAACAGTAAGACCCAGAGGTAATGTCACTGCACTGAGTGATGCTGTAGCAATTCTGCCAGTATCTATGTTTGGTTTTTACCGTAGAGATTGGGGAAATTCCTAGAGCATTTTTCGGTGTGGTGACACAACTTTCACATCATGAAATGTGGGATGTTGCACATCTTGGTTATTTTATGTAGCTTATTGAAGCACCAAATTTTATTATGTGTGTAATATTGTTTTTACTGTTCTAAACTTTTAAACCCTGTTTGTTAGCCACCCTGAGCCACTGGGTAGGGCGGGATCTAAATCCCAAAAATAAATAAATAAATAAATAAATAAATAATAAATCATTATCAGGAAGTGACATTTCCGTATCAAGAAATACTCCTTCCCCATACCCCACACCCAAAAGCTCCCACTGGGTCAGGCCTGTGGCTGGCAACCCAACACATTTCAGTTGGTTATACCAACTTGGTTCACTATCTCTGTATGTTTTCAATGGCATTCGAGGGCACGAGGATACAGAGGGGAAAAATATCTTTGTTGGTGGGTGATGAGCAATGCTCCCCGTAAGCTGTGGAGTCTTGTGAGCAAAGATTCTACTTTGTGAGCTACTGGCATTAAAGTAGAGAGCAAGCGATTTGGCTACTGCATAAATTAGTGTGCTCTGGAGCCCTCCTTCCCGAGCAAAGACAAAAATGTGTGAGCCGGCAGATAAAAAACCGTGAGCTTAGAGGGAACACTGGTGAGGAGCCCAGCTGGGTATCCACAGTGGACTGAAATTACTCAGACAGTGTAACATCAGAACTGTGATGTCAGATGATCGTGTTGCTCTGACATTATATGGCTCACATGTATATACCACACACTTCTACATTCTCTGTTTAACCAATAACCGACTGCCAAAGAGAAATGTTTATGTGATAGCGGTTTCGGCAATAGTGTGTTTTTGGACATGTAGGAAATGTGTATCTCTTTGTTCACAGTCCATTTGTAGAGCCACAGATGGTTTTGGATTAAGCGTTAAGTCAAATTTGCACGTGGCTTTGGACTAGTCCTTCACCAGGAATGTAAGTCTGAATATTTTTGTCATATGCGAGGCAGAGATGGGAGCAGGAACTGAGGCTCGGCAGATCTGGGTTCAGGTGCCTATTATGGCATGAATCTCACGGGAAGGCCTTGGACTAGTTGCTTTCTCTCAGCCTGACCTTGGCAGAAGAAGGGATGCATACAGTCAATTAATTAATTAATTAATTAATTAAATCACACACTCAATGATTTATTGGGCGATTTCTCACTAGAGCTGCCTCGCAGCACAGCCGCCGTTTGCCCCGACACAAACATGTCAATTTCACACCCGAAGCTCCGGGGCTGCATTTTGACCTGAGGCTTCGCCCGATTTCCTTCTCAGTTTCGTGATCCTGGTTTTTGAGGATCATGAAACTGCGGAGGAAATCGGGCAAAGCCGCGGGTCAAAATGCAGCCCCGCAGCCTCGGGTGTGAAATTGACATGTTTGTGTTGGGGCAAACGGCGCTGCGCTGCGAGGCAGCTCTAGTGAGAAATCACCCATTCATTTATTTGCATACGGGTCAAGTCCTTTGCCCTGACTTGGATGGCCTGGCACAATCTCTCGGACCTCAGAGGTTAAGCTAAGTACTTGGATGGGGGACCACCACGTAAGTCCAGGTTGGCTCCACAGAGGCAGGCATTGACAAGCCACCTCTGTTTGTCTGTTGCTTTGAAAGCCCTGCGGGGTCACACAAAGTCGGCTGCACCTTGACAGTGCTTCCCACCACCAAGTCACGCAGATGAACTAAAAAGATGACGCCCGAATCACTTTGAGGCCGAAAGACAGAGAAAGTGAAACCAGTCTTTCAGAGGAAATGGGGTTTTTTTTATAGTAAGGTTATGCCAGTTGGCCACTGGGTGCATTAATCAACTACCTCGCGAGTGAGTGCCACTGTGGTTAATTGCTTGTGCAAATATATGCAGACCTTGGGCCTCGACATTATGAAAATGAGACCCAAAATAACTAATTTGTGAGAACAACTGGAAAAAAGGATGTAATCTAAGTGACATGCTGTCGGTTCCAACGTAGCTCCAGTACACTGATGAATCCATGAGCAATTTGTGAACAGATAACAGGTTTAGTTGATTGCTGCCTTTCTCAAAAACAAAGGCTGCCCTGTCTCTGTGTGCCCTTTATAATATATCCAGCTTTCATTGTCACTTTGAAAGAAAGAGATGTTGTTGCTTGAGGGACTGTGGCTCACTGGCAGAGCATCTGCTTGGCACGAGGAAGGTCCTAGGCACAATCCCTGGCATCTCCAGTGAAAAGGATTTGGCAGTAGGTGATGTAAAACACCTCAGCCTGAGACCCTGGAGAGCCACTCTCAGTCTGAGTAGGCAATACAGACTTTGATGGACCAAGGGCAAGAAGAAGAAGAAGAAGAAGAAGAAGAAGAAGAAGAAGAAGAAGAAGAAGAAGAAGAAGAAGAAGAAGAAGAAGAAGAAGAAGAAGAAGAAGAAGAA
>NW_015169820.1:334503-346338 GCF_001447785.1 Gekko japonicus | reverse complement strand
CACATCAGCAGGTGCAAGCGGAGGAGTGGGGAATCAAACCCGGTTCTCCCAGATTAGAGTCCGCACACTTAACCACTACACCAAACTGGCTCTTCATGTGTTCATGTGACAATGGGTGTGTGTTCCTTTGTTGTTTTGGGAAGCTCTTCAAGCATGGGAAGAAATAATAGAATACCCACTGGTCAACGCAGAGTCTCGCCAAAGGGGAACTGATCTCTGTATCAGTTGTAGTTCTGGGAGATCTCCAGCATCCACCTGGGTGTTGGCAACCCTGAATTCCAAAGTTTTCCGATAATTGAATTATGGATGTACTGAGTGGTTTAAAAAAAACCCAAAAAAACCCCCCACAGTGGTCTGGAAAGCCTTTTTGAGGTGTATGCTCTATTTATTGATTTGAGGTTTTCTGTTCTCAGATATTTATTTATTTATTGGATTTTTTTTACCCTGCCCTCCCAAATCCTAGTTCTCTAACAGTACTGTCCTAAGCAGAGTTGTACCCTTCAAAGTCTATTGACATCCATGGGATTAGTAGAGTCTAACTCCGCTTAGGATAGTACAGTAAGGGTATATCCACACTGGTCTTATAGTTGCATTGTAACCATCGTTAGCAACTGGATTTTCCTGTGCAAATAATGTAACAAAGTTGGGAATGATTGCTATGCTGCCACAGTAGTGCTCTTATCCGAAGATGTGTGGCAGCAGGCTAGATCATGCAGAAGTATTCTTGCCATTTGGGTTCCTGAATGAATCAGCCAAATGGATGAGAAAGCATAAATCTGAAACTCACTTGTCTTACATATTACATATTTCACCTGTACTATCCCCATTCAGTAGGGGCTGCGGTGGCTCAGAGGTTAAGACACTGAGCTGCAGACTGGATGGTTTCTAGTTCGGCAGTTCGAGACCCTAGTGCCGTGTGATAGAATGAGCTCCCGTCTCTGACCCCAGCTCCTGCCAACCTAGCAATTCAAAAGCAAGAAATTGCAAGTGGATAAATAGGTACTGCTTCGGTGGGAAGGTAACAGCATTCTGTGTGCCTTGGTGGTTAGTCATGCCAGCCACATGACCACAGAAACGTCTTCGGACAGCGCTGGCACTTCGGCTTGGAAATGGAGATGAGCACCCCCCCCTAGAGTTGGATTCGGCTAGCTTTCAAGCAAGGGAAACCTTTCCCTTTACCTTTTATCCCCAGTCAATGAATTGACATGTGACTGCTAAATCTCTTCTTGCACTTGTCCTTTTCTTTCAGTTACAGGAAGCGAAGGATTTAGGGGTGCTACAGTTTAATTAAAGCCAAAATAAATGTTCATGAGAACACGGCCTTGGTAACGTGTTGTCCTTTCTGAATTTGTCCGCAGACATCAATTTCTCGCCCAGGTTTGACTGCTTGGGGAATCTGGGCAGGCGATATTCCATCAGCTACTGCCATCAGCTACCATTGACAGCTTTAAAATCCCATATGTCAGTGAGCAGTCAGAACCAGGCAGGAATGTATTCTTGTTTGTTTCCCAGCAGAGTGATAGGAATCCCGCATTGCAATGAAATGAAGTATTTGTTGTTCTGGCAGATCACAGCAACAACAACAAAAGGATATATAATAAAATCTCAGCGATATGATTTGTTGTAAATCCAGCCTAGCTACATTTTAGAAGGGATAGACAGATTATGTGTTTGTGTGTGTGTATATATATACACACACACACACACATATGCACATGCATATACATGCATACATACATACTTATAGTAGCTGCTAAAAGTTTCATTACACTAATTGAAAGTATAGTCTAGATCAGTGGTGTCAAACTCATTTGTTATGAGGGCTGAATCTGACATAAATGTCAGTTTGTCGGGTCGGGCCATGAGTGCCATAAAATGCCATGAGTGCCATAAAATGTAATGCCAGATACAGGAAATGTAAATTTTATAAAGGACCTGGGCAAACCCAATTAACAATATTTTTTTTTACTCAAATTACAAACATGCTTAAAACATCAATATTCTCACAGTATTTCCTTACAGTACATCCCTGATGCCTACCCTCCAACTTCCACTGCCCATTACTCTTTAGCACTGGGACAATATACAGGAACATAATCCACAGTCTCTGTCATCTGGCAATAAAGGTAATGACCAGTTGCTCACAGGCCAGATAAGAGCCCTAGCTGGGCCAGTTCCAGCCCATGGGCCGTATATTTGACACCCCAGGTCTAGATCCAACCAACACAACTGGTTAGATCTAGCTAATTTTTTAGTTTGGTCTTGGTCAGTTTCCACTTTACTACAGCCCCTATTGAACATGACTGTTGTCCCATGATCCTCACTGGAGCCTTTTTGGTGGTCAGAAAGGACCCCTGCCTCTTTTTTTAACTATTGAAAAAGGTGTTTTGGATCCAACCCCAATATCTGGATGAAATTTGGCTTCCTGTCTCTTAATGTCCCATCTATCTCAAAGTTGGGACATGGTATTTAATCAAGAATATGGTACTGATAAAGATAACGAAAGGTTTGGAATAGGTGGGTGCAAAATGGTTTAAAATCAAGCAGTAAGAAAGCTGGTAGGCCTCTGTCAAAATTGAGTTCTTCAGTATTCATGCTATCACTGAAGAAATACGCCCCTCAGTCTACCATCTGTCAGAGGACGGAGTTGGACCAAACTCTCCTTAAATTTGGGATCAACATATTTGCAAGGATACCTGCTCCAATGTGGTTCTGCCTTCCTTTTGAGAGGCTCTGCCTTCTTAGATTATGTTGGGGGCAACTGAAGCTTAGGGTCTACTCTGTGCTGGCATGTAGATATTCAAATAATGTCTGGTCTACAGTATTTTAGACATCAAGTGAACACGTTATTCTCTTGAATGTTTGCTGAGTTGTTTAAATCTTGCTTGAATGTGTTTTTGGCACTTTGCTGCTTCTTCGTAGCTCTCTGTTAATTGTGATATGATGAGTGTCCTGCTTTTATTGCTTCTAATATGTTGTGCAAGGCAAGCCCTAAACCCAGGGGTTTGGAAGGGTGTAACTCTTTAGGACTGCACTGGTAGCTACCTTGAAGGTTTTTAAGAGGAAACGCAGAGTAGCAATTTTAAAACAAAGCAATAATACGAAAAAGGGAGGATACAGAGTGAAAGACTGTGCTCTGAAATACACTGAACTCTGCCTAGTTGGTGCTTTCAGGGTCAAACCAGCATCATTTCTTTCTGTGGTTCCAGTTTCTTCAGTTGTGGGTCTCTGGTAGGGGTTGATCCCACCGCACAGCAGAATGAGGGGGGGGGGAATGTACTACTCCCAACTAGGTTGACATTTCCCATGCAGAAGTGCCGTCATTGTGTCGGGGATGTCACGTGGCAGCGCTCTGGTTTTTGGGTAAAACTCTATGGTTTTATGGCGATTTTACCATAGAGTTTTGCCAAGAAACGAGGGCATTGCCAACTGACAGCCCCAGCACAATTATGTCACTTCCGCGTGATGTCAGCACATCACGTCACTCCACCCCACTCCCGGAAATTTCCCTCCCACCCCCTGCCAGCATGGACATCGGACCCAGCAACCCTACTCCCAACTGCAAATGGGCAACTGTAGTTTGAATGCTGCTTTATGTTAAAGAGAGGGAGAGAAGAATCAATCACAGCAGAGACAGAGCTTGGCGGAATGTTTCTTCCTGCTGTGTTACTTTTCTGGTAGCAAGAACACTGGAACCCAACCCCTGCGGCCTGAAGTGGGTGCAACATGTTCTGTTATCTCAGTATTCTGCCTCCTCGCTCTCCTGCATGTGTTGAACAGACCTGGGGATAGGAACACAGTCTGTCCACCTGTGGCCCATTCTTCAAAATGCCTCTCTGTGCTGAGCTAACTTCTGTATTCCGTACAGCACAAAATGCAGCATAGGCTGGTTTGAGGAGTAGGTTGTTTGCTTGCTTTATTTCCTCCCTCCCTCCTTCCCTACCCTGTCTTGTTGAAACCCAAAGGTGGATTATGGAGGTATAAGCCGCATGCAATAAAGACCAGTCTAATACAAACAATAAAACCGGATCACTGAATTAAAGAGCAATGAAATAAAAACCACCACCACCACCACCAATAAAGTGGATTTCACAATTAGAGAACAATGAAATAAAGACGGGTTATGATGGGAGTTACAGTGTGGGAAATCTAAAAGTTGTCTATATGCACGGGGTGGCATATAGGTCAGGAAACATCAGAATCCCATTGAGTTGTGTCCTTAAACTGACTTCTCCCCCCCCCCTTCCCCCAGCCAGTATGATATCACTGTATTGGCCAGGTCTGACATAACCAGAACACTGTAACCTGGGCCAGGGTATTCCGATTCCTTTTATTTTTGGCCCTGGAACCCCCACGCTCATCTCATTTTGAGATCCCTAGTTTTATTTTCTGGTGAGTTACGCCTACCCCAAATGGACAGACAGACTGACATGTGGATTCTTTTATTATGCATGGTAGCAGCCAGCCGAGTGATTTGTTTTATTGCGATATTTGGTTTGGATCAGGATCATAATGGAACACCAGATGGAATTTTGCCCCGGGGTCCATGGTGGTTCTAGGCAGTCCTGTCTCCAGCATGATGACATTGCTTCTGGTGTGATCTGGAAGTGATGTCATCATGCTGGGTGACATTCTGACATCATTTCCAGGTTGTGCAGGAAGGGATGCAATTGCACTGGGGATGCTGATACCTCCCCCCTCCCCGTCAGAAGTCTCTGCCTCCCCCATCTCCCGGTGGTTGCCAGAAAACCCTACTGGGGAACCTGCCTGAGGCAGGTTACATAACATAAAAAGCATAACCTTAAAAGTTATATATTAAAAATCAAGCCTTAAGAGCCTCCAGCCAGAGAATTAAAGAAGAAAAAAAAAAAAAGATAATTGAGCAGTATAAAATAAATTTCCAGACAAAATGCACACTCTAAAATGATCTTAAAGATCAAGCCCCATTAAAAGCCTGGTGGAACAAAAGCATTTTGGCCTGCAGCCTAAAAGACCACAATGTAGGCACCAGGCCATGCTCAAGGTGAAGGACATTCTTTCAAATGAGGAGCCACCACTGTAAAGACTCTGTCTCTGGTCACCACCGGCCTCAACTCTGAAGGGGGGGAGCATGGAGAGCAGGCCTTGTGGGGCAGATCTTAGCTGTCAGTCTGGATAGTACGGGAGGAGAGACTCCTTCAAAATATGTGAGCCATGAAGAACATTTAAGTCCATAAGCAAGTATTTGGTATCAGTTAGGAAGGAATCAATCACCAGTATATGAGGCTGCCCATTTCCTACACTCTTGGGAGCTACCCCAGTCTTGCCAGTATATTTCAAATACTATGCAGGGAGGGAATCAGAGTTTGCTGTTGGAACACATCGTTTAAATGAGCCATTTACATACAAACAAAACTGCACAGCTCTCCATTCTTCCAAAAGCGCTCCAGTTACTAGGATGTAGCTAAACAGAAATGGAGGTGAATGTTTTTCAAGTATGCGCTCAAGTACTTTGAGAGAAGGGTTTATAGCCTCTTGCATTCATAATGCGCACCCTGAGGTCTCCCGGAGAGATGTCCCAGCACATCCAAAGAAGGAGAGCCAATTACATTCCTTGCATTTCAGCAGCTTGAAACAAAACCTCAGGCATTTCCAGGCATCATAAAAAAATGCAGTCACAACTTAAAAAAAAAAAAAGATGCAGGTCACCTTGAAAAGATGCTCTAATATCCTCCAAGGCTTTGCTGGGAAGAGAGAGAAAAGGGAAATGAGAAGGGGGTGGGCGGGAATTAATATCTGGAAAGAAACTTGCCGTAGATGTCGGCCTTTTGTTCGAGTGCAAAATGGGTCATAATTATGGAACATAAGGAACATATGGAACATAAAGTCAGCTGATGGCTTGACTTTAGAAGACTTCAGTTCCCCCCGGGGGGGAACGCGGGGGAATGCAGTTCCCCCGGGTGAGGTGCAGGGGGCGGGGCACATGACGAAGCCCCGCCCCCTGCTTCCGGCCGCCCCGCTTCCAGCCCTCATTCAGCCAGGAGGAGGCAGGAGAAGAGGGAGGGTAAGTTGCTTCCTCCCCGCCTCTCCCCACCCCTGCCTGCCTGGGGCCAGGGAGGGCCTTGGCGGGGCTTCCTCGCACTCCCGCCAGCCTTGCAGGTCCACCGCCGGGCCCCTGATGTCAGGGGGTGTGGCATATGCTAATGAGTTATGCTAATGAGTTCCCCTAGCTCTTTTTCTACGAAATGACCCCTGTGTATGCATATGTGTATCTTACATTCTACACAAGCACTGGTATGGTGCTTTTGTGGAACAACACAGTCAGCAGAGAAAGGCTTCTCTTCAAAGGAGTATGATATGAATTCAATGGCAGGGAGGGGAGAGGAAAAAAGAAAGCTGGACTAGTCATGGATTGAATGTACACACACAGGCATGTTTAAAGATGCTAAGTATAAACCAGTTCAGTGTGGAAGGCAGATCTGCTTTTGAGTTTGTCATCCCTGCTGTTCTGAACCCAGTTGTCATTTCAATTTGTACAAAGGGAACCTATTCTTTATTTTCAGACTGTTTTTTTCTCCTTGCACCAAATTCGTTCCATAAACCATATGCTTTTTTTAAACATTATCTGTGTGTCCAGAAAACAGCCTTCTCCATAGCATGTGTCTTATATGTGTAAATAATGTATTCTATACACAGGGATACCATATAAACCACAAAGAAAATTTATTTGGTGGGTTGGATCCAGCTAGGATTTCTGCTCAGTCTTTCTCCATTCTCTTTATTATTGCAGCACCTGTTCTACATGGCTTTTGTCCATGGAGGTCTCAGGATCCCCCAGCATAACCTTTTTTGGCAGTCAAAGGGGTGTATGGTTCCTGGTTAAATCAGTTCTCAACATAGGGTTGCCAAGTCCAAATTTACTTACCTGTGCCGTCCTGGGAGTCCATCCGCACGTGCTTCACACGCGTGCCACTGCGATAACGCCACCTGGAAGTGACGTCATCGCATCAGCACATTGGGGGTGGGTCCACTAGGATTCAAGGGAAAATCATAGAGTTTTCCCTCAAATCCTAGAGCGTCCCGCCCCCAACGTGGCCAGTGTGATATCACCTCTGGGTGACATCATCACGCTGGGGATGTGTGCCGGAAGGGGATGGAGTTCCCCCCGGGGCCCAATTTGCTGGCGTCAGGTAACGGGCCTCTCGGGCGGGAGTTTACCCGCCCCCCGGGGGGACTTGGCAAGCCTATCTCAACACCAGCCAGTTTGAAGAAAGCTAACTTTATTGAGACAATTGATAGATACCCTCCTGGACACATCTATTGTTAGGACTGAAGTTAAACACGCGAAGGTTGCAGATACAGTGGATTCAAGTAAAGACACGAAAGATCAGGATCCAATCACCCCACGGTATTTGCCCGCCAGAACCAACCGTCAGCTCCCCCCTTCCCCCGTAGTCATGTAGCTTTTACATCACAAGGAAAACAGGATCACAGACATTTGAGAAGCCAGGACATTTGGCATCACTAAAGTGACAAGCCCCAGGCACATCAAAAGGAGAGCGAGAGGGACCTCCTCTCCCAATGGCAGGTGAGCTGTAAAATGCAAAATGCACAGGGAGCCTGACAAGGGGATCCATTCCTGCCTTCCCTAGTGGAAAAGCTGGCTGGATCAAACCCAGTTATCTGCACATGATGCATCCAAACCTGAAAACACCATTCACAAAAACGGGGAACCGAGAGTTTGTCTCTGTGGCCAAAAACGATTGGATATATACAGAAATGAAACTGGGAATATTAGGTGAAATGGCTACAACCCCCCCCCCCCCTTAACATAATATAAGAGCTGTATTTAGGGTCGTCAGCTCTGAGTGGGGAAATTCCTGGAGATTTGGGGGTGGAGCTTGGGGATGGACCTCAATGGGGTACAGTGAAGAAGAAGAAGAGATTGGATTTATACCCCGCCCTTCACTACCCAAAGGTGTCTAGAGCAGCTTACAAACTCCTTTCCCTTCCCCTCCCCACAACAGACACCCTGTGCGGTAGGTGGGGCTGAGAGAGCTCTGGCAGAAACTGCTCTTTTTTTTCAAGGACAGCTCTTATCAGAACTACGGCTTGCCCAAGGTCATCCAGCCAGGTGCAAGTGGAGGAGTGGGGAATCAAACCCGGTCCTCCCAGATTAGAGTCCGCACACTTCACCACTACACCAAACTGGCTCTCGAAACTTAACCACTACACCAACCTGGCGCACTTAACCACTACACCAAACTACAGTGCCATAGAGTCCACCCTTCAAGGCAGCCATTTTCTCCAGGAGAGCTGATCTCTGTGATCTGGGAATCATTTGTCATTCCAGGACATCTACAGGCCCCAACTGGAGGGTGGCAACCCTGGTTGCCTTGCTGAAATGGGCCAGAAGTCCATCTCATCCAGAATTCTACTCCCAACAGTGGTCAGCCACAATTCAAGAGCTTATGATTAGGAGTGATAATCATGGTGTGTGCATTCCTACCAAGGCCCGGTCAACCATTGTGGATAATATCAGTCTGCAGACCTCCCTTCCATGATCATGTCTAATCCTGATTTAATACCATCTAAGCTAGTGGTCATTACCCGCATCTTGTCATTTTGAATTACACGTTTAAACATACACTTTCCTTCTAACACAGTCATTTCGTTAATTCTGCCGCAGATGCATGCTGTCAAAGTATAAGCTTTGCAATAGTCAAAAGAACTGTTGAATAAAAAAAAAAATTAGCAGTGTGTGTTATTTTGGTTTTAAACCCATCTTTAAATGCGGTTGCTCTCCCATAATTAAGAGATGCAGGATGTGGAAGAGAAGGTTATCTTGAAATGGTTCTTGCAAGCAGCGATTCCGGCAGGGGTGCTGAAGGCAGAAGGAAAGGAAACATGAGAGCCAAAATTCCCCCATGTCAGCTTGGACTGTTCCTGGAGCGCTGGGAGAACAGGTTGTTTGACTGATTTGTTTTTGGTTTCTTTGGTCCTGCCCCAGATTTAAAGAGTGTGAAATAAAATGGTGGTGGAAGGAAAACAAAAACAAAATTAGTCGTCGTAGATTTTCCGGGCTGTATGGCTGTGGACTCAAAATGATGAGTCGAATGTGTCAGTGTGGAATTCATCTGAGTCTCAATAAGAAGCTGCCGTGAGGTGGGAGGGGCAACTCTTCTCAGCACCTTCCCAGTCTCTGTCATCAGGCATGGCCTGTGTAAGCCAGAAATGACAGTATCTGTGAGTATCAGATGGAGGGTAGGGAGAGTGAGCATTAGCTAGGAGTGATGGACAGGACTGGCATGAGTTTCCAAAGGCCCCAGACAAAGATGCTACTTGGCTCCTGTTACTAAGACCCAACCCAAACATTGCATTAAAGCATTAAGACCAACAAAGGCCCTGTTCTCATGAGGGGTTTGGGGCCGGGAGTGGGCCGGATCGGGGCCGCAGCAAATGCGCGATCCCACAGCAACATCTGGCCAGCGTTTCGCACCCGTCCCCGATCCGGCTCTTCCCCCGAAGAGACGCATCAAAAATGAACCACCTACCTGATCTGAAGATCGGAGCACTGTGGGAAGCCTGGAGGGGGGGGGAGGGGGGAGGCTAGGATATAGGGAAGATATATATGTATGGTAAAAGTTGATGCAATTTGGATATATCCTAATAAAATGTTTGTACAAAAAAAAAAATGAACCACCTACCTAGGTGGTTCTTTCAGGCCGCCCGCATCAAGGCCAGCTGTGGGATCGCCGGCCTGTCTTTCTGCCGGCACATCCCCGGCTCCTGCCTGAACTGCGCATGCTCAGACATGCGCAGTTCTGCAGTCTCCCGTTCCCCTCCGTCCCTTCCCCCGGCATCTGATCGTGCCGGGGAGGGAATGCGCTGCAGCTCAGGGGATCAATGTGATCCCGCCGCCGTGTGTTTCTTTTGGTGCAGCTTTCAAAAGCCGCGCTTCAGCCCATCCCTCCCCCCCCCCATGTGGCAGGGACCAGTGGTTTCGTGTGCCTGCACACTTTATCAAATACATTAGAATGACAGGGAAGGTTCAAACTTATAGCCAGACAATTAACAGCAAATTAACATGTTAACGTGATGATGTTCTAGATATGCAAAGTGACACTAAATAACAAGTTAAGGTTATAAGGTCAACAGTTGTAAAGCAATAAATATGTCAAACCAGCAGATGAATGTCTAAAGGTGTCTTTTCTAATTGTGGGAAATGACTGGAAATCCTCATTCTCTCATCTCAGGCGTGGAGGCCTCTTGACCCTACATCCCTTTCAAACAACCCAATATCCTTTGCATTACATTCAGTATTATAATATACTATTCTGCAAAAGAAACACACTAAAATACACTAAAATACAGAGGATTTATAGTCCTTCTTGCTGAGAATACATATGTGAGGACTGAATGAGTTAGCGTATGTAATGGGATAAAAACCCTATATCCCTGTTGAGTCCTGGGGAGGCTTTTGTTCCAAGTGTTGTAATAACTTGTACTTCAGCAGTTTCCCTTTCCATTCTGTTCCTGAAGTTCCTTTGTAATAAAACAGCTACTTTGAGGTCATCCATTGAATGTCCTAGAAGGTTAAAGTGTTCTCAACACTGGACAAATGGGACAAACCCTGTGCCAGGGGATAAATGGACACAAATCCAACATCAGGAATCACAAGACTGAGAAACCTGTAGGAGAACACTTTAACCTTCCACTGGACATTCAAACTAACAAACTACCTTGTGAGACCCATTAAGCCGAGAAAGGGAGGAAACCTAGTAAGCTTTATGGCTACGTGTGGATCTGAACCCTGGTCTACCTAGTCCTGGATGTCATCTACCACATCGCACTGTGTCTCACAATCACACCCTGCTATTCTGTGGTTTCGCTGAAGCTTTGAGCTTTAAATTAGAAATACTATATCATACGTAATTTCAGTCAATAATGTCCCTTGAAGGATAATGACAATATTGAAAGAGCTGAGCAGACATAATCTGTTTCTTTGTGGGCAACAATCTGAAAATAAAAATAAAAATACAAAATCAAATGCGTTCCCAGAAAATTATTCTGGTGTGTGGAAGCAAGTATCTGAAGTAAACAAAAAGCCAACGGTAATCATTTGTTTCCTGAAATCTGTTTTCTATTAACTTTCTGCCTCACACAACTCAATTCCCCCCATAGAATCGGAAATAGTCACAAAAATTAGATCAAGGCTATGGAAACAAAACGGAACATGCTATTCCCTCACCGTTATGCTGCTTTAGCGAGGTTTGATTTGCTGACCACAGTGTTTCTGTGAAGCAGAATAAAACAACTTGATTGTTTTCCCAGGGTGTTTTTACGTGCGCCCACCAACCATTCTGCAGCCGGATACCGTGTGCATCAGAAATACATGTATAAAGGATTTCTGCAGCCTTCCCAGTGGAACGGCCAGTTTGGGTTCATTCCGGGTCAACCAAATACAAGGCTGGATTGTGGGTTACATTCTTGCTAACTGTGGGGGAATCCTCAGCGGCACCTTCCTCCAGAAGCACCGTGGCTGCAACTCTCGGAAGTTTCTGTTGGAAATAACCAGGGCTTTTTTTGTGGAAAAAGCCCAGCAGGAACTCATTAGCATAATAGGCCACACCCAACAGCAGAAACTTATTAGCATATTAGGCCACACCCCTGACAGCACAGCTCATTGGCATTATAGGCCACAACCCCATGTTACCAGAAGTGTGGTTATCCAGCCACACCCACCTTTTGCTTCTTATTCTGTTTACCTTGTTTGTTGTCAAAACCCAGGGCTTTTTTGTAGCAGGAACTCCTTTGCATGTTAGGCCACACACCCCTAATGTAGCCAGTCCTAAT
>NW_015169820.1:313685-334413 GCF_001447785.1 Gekko japonicus | reverse complement strand
TCCTGCCCAAAAATAGCCCTGGAAATAGAGATCCTATGCAACTTGTGACCCATGAAGTCTCATGCAGCTGATGACTCGGTTCAGATATAACGTGAAAGCATGGCTTATTTTAACTAGGGCTGCAGCCACACACACTAAATAATCCACTTTCCAACTGGATTTTGCCAGTTTACACAGTAAAAATCCAGTTGGAAAGTGCACTGAAAGTGGATTATTTAGTGTGCGTGACCACAGCCTATGGTTAGTTTATGAAAGCAAGATTTGGCTCACAATGGGGACGCCAGCCTCCAGGTGGGACCTGGGGACCCCCTGGAATTGCAGCTCATCTCCAGACTTCAGAGATCAGTTCCTCCGGAGAAAATGGGTGCTCTGGAGGTAGGATTGCCGGGTCTTACCTTGGCAGTAGTGGGGGACTTGGGGGGGGGGGATTCCAGAGGTGTACAAGACATTGTACAAACCCTCCAATGCAATGCCATCACCTGGACGGGATGCCGTCATGCAGGGGATATCACACAGGGGACACTCTGGTATTTGGACAAACTGTGTTTTTTTCCTGGCCCCAAAACCATAAAGTTTGCCCAAACACCAGAGTGTCCCCATGTGACGTCCCTGGTGTGATGATCTGACTTCCAGGTGACATCATCACACTAGGGAATTTGTGTGTTGATGTCTCTGTTTTGGGGTGGGGCTTCCCTCACTGACCAGCTGGCCAGCAGTGGGCTGAAGCTCCGAAAACCAGGGGGCTTCCCAGCACTGCCAGGGGAATGGCAAATCTGTTTGGAGGGTGGACTGTATGTCATTGTGCCCTTCTGAAGTTCCTCCCCTCCCCAAACCCCACTCTCCTCAGGCTCCACCCCCAAATCCCCAGAAGTTTTCCATTCTGAACCTGGCAACTCTGCCCCGCACCCCGGTAGCCTGGGGAGACCTGGCATCCTTACCCACAAAGGATCTCTCAAATCCTGGCTTGCCTCGTTGTCTTAATGGCGCCAGGGCAGATGCCAGTATTAAGCCAGCATGTCCACATTTGTACATCACATCAGGGGTAATTTCATAGAAAAAGAGGTGCAGGAGCTCATTAGCATAACTCATTAGCATATCTTATTTGCATATGCCACTCCCCCTGACATCACTGGAAGTGTGGCAGAAGGCAACACCCACCGCTCAGTCTCCACTGGACTGTTTTGGATTGCTAGTTATTGGGGGGTGGGGGAAACGTGCTGATCTGTCCTCACAGAGGAGGGAGAGCTTGTACCTGAATAAAACTTGGTCTTAAAGGTGCCACTGGACTGTTTTGGACTGGGGGGGGGCTCTGCAACTTACCTGGCTGCTTCTTGCTCTGACTGAGGGCTGCTGGGAGCAGGGGGTGGGGCTTGTTGCATGTGCCTGCCCCCTGGGCTCTTTACTGCCGGAGCTCCGCTCCTGTGCGCTCCTGCAGGAAATGAACCCTGCATCACATGAACCTACAGTTAAGAATAACTGTAGTTATGCAAGGTTTAGGCTATGGTTTCAGATTGTGGCTTCACATACCCTAACTAACCATAATTAGGAGAGTGGCCCATGTCCCGAAAATCACACTAACCATATTTAATTAAGTTAAACCACAATTGTAGGTTAAGCCTGAACTGAGCCGTTGCACTAATGTTGCAAGCAGTGTTGTTGTTGTTTTTAATTTAAAATGTTTCTGTCTGTGCTGCATTCACCTATGCTTAGAGTGATTTCCAAATAGCTAAAAAACAGGAAACAGCAAAGCCTCAATAAAAACCTTAATAAATACCAAGCACAGTGCCATAAGTAGTAAAACTCTGAGCCAAAATGCCTGTCTGAGGACAGCAATCTTGCATCCCCTCTGCAAATATAACAGGCAGCCTTGCTCTGGTAAAGAATTCACAAGTTGGACAGGTATAGATTTAACATTTCCCTGCTATGCTGGGGTTAGTCTGAAAGTATTTTAACTCCCAGCTATCTTTGGTGAATGGCTTTATACATAGCAGAACTGTCCAAGAAAGAGATACTGTTGTCCTTGATATAAGCCCAATCATGTGGACTACCTGGCCTATATAATTCTAAAGCCAGTCTGTATCAACCAGGTCTTCAATGGAGAGTATACATTGTGGCTAGAGTTGCCAAACTCCAGGTGGCCTATGAGTCCAGTGTGAGAACATAGCACCATTCGAGAAGCTGTTGTATATTGTGAAACCATTCCCACTTTGAAAAAGAAGGACGTTTGAAATGAGCTCAGCTCGTAAGCCGGCCTCCTTATCAGCCGGAACAGCTGGAACTTGGAGAATCTTGTGCTGGAACTTTGGATACTGTTGGGAGGCATTCCGCCTAGTTGAACTTTGTGAGGCATTGTCAGTATAGTATAGACCATCAACAGTGATTTTGGACATGTACTTTTACAAAGATTTTGTTGTTTGTGTTTGAAAGGTCGAATGTACGACACATTCTTTTTTGATGGTATTATAGACTTGTAGTGTATCAAGACCCCACCGCATGGTCAGCTTGGGCACCAAGCGGTCAAGCGCAAGTGTCGAGCTTCACTCCGACAGACAATGGACTATACGGATCCTAGCCTGCACCAATCAGAGGGCTAGGATCCGGGCTGAGAGCCTGTGGGACTCTCAGCCACTAGTTTAGGACCTATTGGGAAGTGGAGGGGGTTGCTTTGGTGATGGGTTTACGGGGAATATAAGCCAGCTTGTGAGCCGGCTTAAAGTTGTCTTGTTCCTGATCTAATAAAGTACGCTTGCTGAAATCACTCTCTGTCTGCGTACTTTTCAAGACTTTAAAGTTATTCTGGTAAGTGCTGTAGATTATTTGATTAAGAAGATACAACACATATTGGAATACTGATAAATGTATTAATTTATTATATATTTCATATTTACAAATTATTGTCACCGTTCTTTTCTTTTTTTTAGTCTCTAAGAGGTGGCTGGAGATCTCCTGGAATTACAGCCGGTCTCCAAGTTACAGAGTTCAGATGCCTTGGATAAAATGGCTGATTTGGAGGGTGGACTCTGTGGCATTATATCCCACTGAGGTCCCTGACTTCCCCAGGCTCCACCCCCCAAGTCTCCAAGTATTTCCCAGCCCGGAGCTGGCAACCCTAATTGTGGCTGTGAAAGAACCTTCTGGGAGATGGTTGGAAGCAAGACCCCTCTGCAACATAAAGCACCCCCCCCTTCCATTTAAAGATATTTTTTTCATATTTAAAGGGGCTTTTCCTGAATATAGACCAGCCAGATCAACTGTGGCCCCAGTCACACGGGCTGGATATCGCGGGTGGGGCGTGGCTAATTGCCCCGGCACAGTTCGATCCACGATTACGTGATCAGACGCAATGACGGCACACCATGCGTCCTTCCCTCAGCGCCGGTGGGTAAACGAGGGACCGAAGGGGAATGCCGCGCACCGGCGCGATCACACCACGGGAGTCTGGAGGCAGCCCGTGGCAAACGTTTACTAGTACTTTGGAGGTACGAGTTTTTTAAGCCGCATTGTCAGTGGTAAGCCACGGGTGTGCTCCACTTCCCAGATGTTGGGGTGTGATCGCGCCCGGATAATCAACCCACTATCCGTGCCTCTCCCGCGGCAACTTTGCCGTGTGACCGGGGCCTGTGAATCTTAATGCCTTTTTGAGGGATTTGCAGAACAGCAAAGTTTCTTCCATTTTTTTTTTTGTTTCTCAAACACCTATTTTTATTCCCATTGATTCAAATATTTTAAAGGTGTGCTTTTGCAGGAAAAAAGGTAAAGGTAAAGGTTCCCTTGCTCGAAAGCCAGTCAAATCCGACTCTAGGGTTGCAGTGCTCATCTCTGTTTACAAGCCGAAGAGCCAGCGCTGTCCGAAGACGCTTCCGTGGTCATGTGGCCGGCATGACTAGACACCAAGGTGATGGGTTTACGGGGAATATAAGCCAGCTTGCGAGCCGGCTTAAGTTGTCTTGTTCCTGATCTAATAAAGTACGCTTGCTGACATCACTCTCTGTCTGCGTACTTTTCAAGACTTTAAAGTTATTCTTTACCTTTGGAGGTACTACCTTTGGGTAGTGAAGGGCGGGGTATAAATCCAATCTCTTCTTCTTCATCATCATCTATAATTTGTCCTTCCTAAATTACGCAGCCAAATGAGGCATGTGACATGGGGGAGGTTGGTTGTATCATCATTGTAGCAAGGCTTGTGATCGAGTAGATAAGCACTGAGATCTTCCAAATGGTTGTGTGAAACTGGTATTGTGATGTTGGCTGGGTATCAGCTTGATATGAGATTTTAAGGGGTTTTCTGTGGCTGAGGGACTATGCTTCATATATGGTTGAGGGACTAGCATTTGGTTGGTTTAACCTTGAGAAAATCGTATTTTTGCTTTCTGATACTAGAGTCTGACCCTTTTTTTGCCATCGCTGCTATAAATATAAGGTCTAACACTGCAAAGAAAGTGGATGCTACTTGAGCCAGTTGTCAATATATTGAATTTTGGTACTAACTTTTGTTTTAGTAGGATTCTCTGTGTGTATCTGTTAATTTGTACTGTATATATAATCTGTGTTTCATCCAGTTGTAGTTTCTATAACTTTTTGACGGCCTATGGCTAAACACAATTGATTGATTGATTGATTGATTGATTGGTTGACTAGCATTTGGAGGAATGAAAGGGTTATAGCAGCATTCAAAGAAAGTCTGGTAAGAAATCTCGCTCAGATTGGATTCATAATTCACCCACAGTTGCAGCCAGAAGCCATTCCCTGCTCTTTCCCATGTAGCTCATGTTCAAATCCTCTGTGAAAATAGCCAATCATATGGAGGCCTGTCAGCGTATTTAAGGAGGAGAGATGGAACAATCTGGTTCTCTGTCTTGTTGGATCCTGGGTGACCTGGGGCTGCTTGCATGGTGCAGAAGAGGGCCTTGCATTGCTTGTCCACCATGCTGTTTCAGCACTAGCTGAAGGTATGGATCATGTGCCATTTTAGATTATCATTCATCAGGGGTCATTTCGTAGAAAAAGAGGTGCAGGAGCTCATTAGCATAACTCATTAGCATAACTTTTTTGCATATGCCACACCCCCTGACATCACTGGAAGTGTGTCAGAAGGCAACACCCACCGCTCAGGCTCCACTGGACTGTTTTGGATTGCTAGCTATTGGGGGGGGGGTGCACAGATCTGCCCTCACAGAGGAGGGAGAGCTTGTACTTGAATAAAACCTTGTCTTAAAGGTGCCACTGGACTCTTTTGGATTGCAAGCTGGGGGGGGGGGGCTCTGCAACTTACTTGGCTGCTTCTTGCTCCTCATGGCCCAGGGCTGCTGGGAGCAGGGGGTGGGGCTTGTTGCATGTGCCTGCCCCCTGGGCTCTTTACTGCCAGAGCTCCGCTCCTGTGCGCTCCTGCAGGAAATGACCCCTGTCATTCATGAACCACAGGGAGGAGGTATGCTGGGTAGAATGACACTCGTTTGGAGGTACCACGTCTCATCTTGAGCACATTGTTGTGACTTACTGCATTTCCTAGCATAATGCTTGTAGGACTTTTGCAGAGTGAGTCTGCTGGGGCATACTGTTTTCAGTTGTACCCACTTTCCATATAAGGGATTTATGATAAGCTACATGCTAGAAAAGGGACTAAATGGAAATAGATAACTGGGTTATAATTTGTTAGCATACTTTACTCCCCCCCCCGCCCCGGATTATAAAGATTTGTTTGTCAGTCAGTAGCTCCCAGGGTTACCGAATCCCCAGTGCCTCTCCCCCAGCTTCCATTTCCCACCACCAATCAGAGCAGTGGCAGGACATTATTTACGGGAAAACACAGTAGTGATGTCAGTCCTCTCTAGGAAGTGCCAGAAGCTTAATGGTTTTACCACAGAGTTTTCAGCAATTCCTAGAGAGGTGTGATGTCATGCTGTCACTGATGACTGCCCCCCAAGTCTGTGACTGGTTGCCAGGCAATGCCTGACAATGCCTGGCAGCTCTGGTAGCTCCTCCTTGAACACGGTTGTTCTTTTTCTCACAGCCCCAGTGATATAATGATCTACTTTGGGGCATGCTGTGGGAGGGAGGTTGAGTTTGAAGTGCGGGTGCTCAGTTTCAAAAGCAATGTGCCCCAAATCTGGGAGAGGGGAGCTATCACTCCATTTAGATCAACTGGGATTATTGCACGAAATTCTCAGAACCTGGGGTGGGGTGGGGGCATGCAGTGGGTGAGATAGTTCTCCAATACCAACATCTTCTAAAAATACTGCAATAGACCACTTGCACTTGTAGAGCTTTCTGTTCTTAATTTTAATAGATCTTCTGTCAAGAATGTAAGAGTTGCAATTAGATGCCGGGGACTTCTCCATAAAATAATTGCAGAAATAACATTTGCTTAGGTTTTCCAGGAAGAACTATTTCTAAAGTAACGTTCCTTTAGCTATCTCTTAAAGTAAGTAGGAGCTAAATAGGTGAGCTTATATAACTCTGGTCAATGTAACCTGGAAAAAGAAAAAGAAAAGTGCTTTGCTCAGTATATTATAGGAGTGCTTTTATATCTGCTGTTTATGAACTTCTCCCCCCCCCCCCTTTAAGTCATAAAAGAATACAACCTTGGGACATGTTTGACACAAACAGAGCCTTGTTTTACTTGTTCAAAAAGTTGCTGTGTTTTGGTTTTGGGTTTTTTCCTTCTTCTTAAATAGTCAGAATGATTGCAGTTTTTACACAGTGAGCTATATTTATGGTTAAGGCAGCAGTCTAGAGAGCCCCATTACTTGCTGACAATAAGGCTTGGGCACATATCCCTGCATTGCTCTTTGTTCTTTATTCCCCTAAGCACTCTTCATCATGCGCGGGTTCTGATGTTCCTCCAGTTGGGGGGGGGGTTAGTTTGTGGATTCGTTTCTCCCTGGTGTCAGAAATGCGGGCTGAGGGAAACAAAGCTCCATGGCTAAACAGCTGGATCTGGGGTCTTTTAATTCCCAGATTTGAAGGAAGCGTTAATACGACCGACCAGAAGGTTAATGGATGTGGAGACCCTACCTTGAACTCTATAGCTTTGGGCAAAGCTGGCCTCCTGACTGTAGGAGTCCTTGTGCGATACGGAGAGTGGGGCCTGGAATATATTTGCAAAAATAAAGCAGAAATACATTTAAGCAGCACACCAATAACCCATAGGGTTGCCAAACTCCATGTGGCTCCTGGGGATCTCCCGCTATTACAATTGATCTCCAAATGACCAAGATCAGTTCTCTTGCAGAAAATGGTTGCTTTGGAGGGTGGACTCTTATGCATGACATCATTGTGTCGGAGACATCCCTGCCCCCTCTCGGAACACCCTCCAAAGCCCCACACTGGTGACAAAGTAGGACCTGGGAACCCTCGGGATGGTGCCTGAAGGCAGTAGGTTTGGGGGGGGGGGTGAGAGCTTAGTGGGGATAAGAACATAAGAACACAAGAGAAGCCAATGTTGGATCAGGCCAAATGGCCCACCCATTCCAACATTCTGTCACAGAGTGGCCAAAAATACCAGGTGCCATCAGGAGGTCCAGCAGTGGGGCCAGGATACTAGAAGCCCTCCCACTGTCCCCCCCTCAGCACCAAGAATACAGAGCATCACTTGCCCCAGCCTGAGAGTTCCTGTCTATACCTTGTGGCTAATAACCACTGATGGACGTCTGCTCCATATGTTTATCCAATTACCTCTTGAAGCCGTCCATGCTTGTAGCTGCCACCACCACCTGTGGCAGTGAATTCCATGTGTTAATCACTCTTTGGGTGTGATGCTATAGAGTCCCCTCTCCAAAGCTGTCATTTCTTTCCAGGGGAACTGACCTTTGTAAACTGGAAACCAGTTGCAGTTCCTGCACCTGAAGGTTGGGAACCTTATTAAGCTACTTGAGCTGTGGCAGCTCCAGTGTACTTGGCCAAGCTGTTAAGGATGAACTAGTTAGCAACCATCTGTGGGAGTGATTTTTCCATCCCCGTAAGGAAATTGTCCTCTCCTTAAGCGGCCTTGCCCCACTCATGGACCACGTGTTCTCTTGGGCCTACATTTGGGCATAGATGCACTTGAGCAGTTGTCTACATATACCAAAGCCACTGTAGAAATTGCAGTCATTCTGATTGTTATTCTGGGCCTGCTCCCAGCATTTTAAGATCCCTTGCAGCAAGAGCATGGCTACTACTCCCCTGCTGAGTACAAAATAAGAACTGTTTGGCTCATCACAAAACATGGAATTTTGGCTTCCGGTCTAGCTAAGATGGAGGACTGAAGCGTTTCGCAATCGTGCGAAGCGAGCGACGGCCACTTTTGACAGTTTGGGCAATATACAGCCCAACGCATCACTCCCCAGCGAGGGGGGGGGACAAGCAGGCAGCAGCGCCCTAGAGGGAGTGTGAGGTTGGCGTAATCCAGCTTCGGAAGAAGCTGAATTGGGCTTTGACCTCCTCCCACGAAGAAGGCAAGTGCCAAGCAACTCTATAGTGGCCGATCGAGCCGGGCTACCGGCATAAATTCTTCGTCAGCAGACTTCTTTGAAGAGGGACAACAACTGTGAGTTAAAAGAAACAATGCGAAACCCGTTTTGAACGTGCTAGATAACAAAAACGTGCCGCTTACCTGAACTGAGTTTGGAGTCAATTTGAATTAAGCGGTTGAGCGGAAAATGAATAGTAAATCCCAGAAATCCGATTCCGGAGAGAAAAAAGTTGATTGAAGCCTTTAAAAACTGTAAAAACGCTTATTGTTTAACATTCCTGTGGTGAAGATGGAGCCGTGTGCGCAACTGTAAAATCGAAACTCACGAACAATAGCGTGGGAAGAGCAGGCTGGTGTCACAAAGAAAGAGGTCCGTGTGAAACATCCAGGAAGTTGAATTCCTAGACGGGCATTAGCGAAAGGAAGACAGTGGAACTTTTAAAGGTGCCGGACCGGAAGTGAGTTGTATGCGGAAGGAAGGGCCTGCAAAGTATCAATTTGACCTACTCTACATGAAATTACCATAGAGAAGTTGCGCCCGACATTTTGAGGAGGACTTCAACTAAATTTGCTTTTTTAATATATTTCTAAGGGTCTTTGGAAAGCGTAAACAGAGAGGCATGGAGGACTAAATCTTATCATCTAGAAGAGTGCTTTATCTTGCGAATCTGTGAATTGAAAAGAAATCGCCAAGACGGAGACCAGGAGAGGCAAGAAAAGAGCCGACTCAGACCCAGAACTTAAACCAGTTGTGAGACCTAGGATTGGATCTACTTCAGCCCCCAAAATGTCAAGGGGAAGAGAGAAAAAAGAGATGCAGGCCTCCATGGAAGCAATGGAGAAGAGAATGACAGAGGCAATACAAGCCATGGGGGAGCAGATAGAAAAAACATTGGGGGACCAACTGGAGAAGCAAACTCAGATTCATCTGAAACATCTAGAAGAAGTCCAAGAGAAGAACATAACAGCATTGAAGGAACTGGTTACTACAGAAATAACTTCAATCAAGCAAGAAATGGAAGGAGTTAAGAAGGATGTTCAAGCAAATGCAACCAAGACTACAGAGACAGAGGAGAAGATACAAAAAATAGAAGAGAAACAAGATTCTTTGACTCAACAAATTACAAGATCAGAGACAATGATGGAGTTCAGAAGGATGCAGACTCATCTGAGATTCAGAGGCATTAAGGAAACAGAGAATGAGAATTTAAAAGAAAAAATGATGGAAGTGATAACGGCTTTTTTGGGCGAGGAAGAAGGGTCAATGGACTCAGACTTTGATTTGATTTATAGAGTGAACTCCAGAATTGCAGAAAAGAAGAATTTACCAAGGGATGTAATTGTACAATTTGTAACAAGATCAATAACAGAGGAGATATTCAAGAAGCAATTCAACGTCCCTTTTGTAATAGAGGGAAACAAAATTATGGTGATGAGAGAACTCCCAAGAACAATACTGCAAGACAGGAAAAGGTATAAATCCTTGGCTGACAAACTCAGAGCTTTGAGCATCAGATATAGATGGGAGATTCCACAAGGTTTATCCTTTACGTATCAAGGGGTGAGGATTCAGATCAGATCGATGATGGACTTTTATAAATTTAAGGCGGACAATGCGGACGTCTTTGGAGAACTTTAAAATAAAACGCATAATGGAGTACAAATTGTTGTCATGGAATGTTAATGGATTAAATTCACCAAACAAGAGGAAAAGAATCAATCATTGGATACAGAAACAGAAATGCAACGTGATATGCTTGCAAGAAACACATATTAGAAAACAGGATATAAAATATTTAAAGAATGCTTTATTTGGAATTGAATTTTGTTCTGCGGCCTCAAATAAGAAAAAAGGAGTTGTGACATATGTGAAGAAGGAGTTACAACCTACAGAAATTTTTAAGGACATAGATGGCAGATACGTGGGTGTGGAATTAATGATTCAGCAGAAAAAAACATTGTTGATCAACGTGTACGCACCCAATGGAGCAAAGGAAAAATTTTTTAAGGATATAACTGACCAATTACAACAATTGACTTATGAGCAAGTTATTATGGCCGGAGACTTTAATGGGACAATAGATCGTCTAGACAGAAAACCACAAAAGGACAACGAATTCAGCGGAAAATTGCCAAAGAATTTTTTTGAATTAGTTAAGCAAGAAAAATTAGAAGATGTTTGGAGGAAATGGAACCCGATGCAGAAAGACTTTACTTTTTATTCCAATAGACATTGCTCTTTTTCCAGAATTGATATGATTTGGATGTCTGAAGAATTATCAATGAAAACACATAAGACTGAAATTTTGCCAAGATGTAATTCAGATCACAATCCGGTGGTATGGAGTTCCACAGAAAGGAAAAAACCCTTTCTGTGGAGGATTAATGAAGACTTGTTGGATAAGAAAACGGTAATTGAGATGTTAAAGGAAGAAACGAAACAATTCTTTCAACAAAATTTAAATAAAGAAACACCGATACAGATTGTATGGGATGCTTATAAAGCGGTGATGAGAGGAATTCTCATCTCGCAAAACGTGAAGCAAAAAAAGGAAAAACTTCAAAAACAAACAGAAGTGTTAGAAAAAATTGCTCAGAAAGAAAAGGAATTAAAAAAGAAGCCTGGAAAAAAGCAAATTATTAAAGAATTAAAGTTGCTGAAGGAACAACTGAATGAGACTTGGAATCAGGAAATGTATTGGAATTTAAAGAAGTTACAACAGAAATCTTTTGAAGGGGCGAACAAACCGGGAAAATACTTAGCTTGGCAACTTAAGGCTAGAAGAGAGAGAAGAATGATAACCAAAATAATAGAAGATGGAAAAGAGTTCGTTGATCCTAATGGAATAAAGAGATGTTTCTTCAAGTATTATGCTAAACTATTCCAAACAACTAGAGTTGATCTTGAGAAGATTAAAACATATTTAAAGGAGATTCCACTACCAAAAATAAGTAAGGAATACAAAGATTTATTAAATGGTCCAATTCAAAAAGAAGAAGTGATGAAGGCAATAGAAGAGACAAAGTTGGGGAAGGCGCCTGGGCCGGACGGATTTACAGCGAAATTCTACAAAAAGATGAAAGAAGAAATTTCCCCGGTCCTGGAAGCTTTAACCAACGAAATAAGAGAAAACAAAAAGGTGCCGGACTCATGGAAAGAAGCAATTATTTCTTTGATTCCAAAGGAAGGACAAGATTCAACAAATGTAAAGAACTACAGGCCAATATCTCTTTTGAACAACGATTATAAAATCTTTGCAAAAATTATTGCAGAAAGGGTGAAAAACTATTTACAAACGGTAATTTCTGAAGATCAAGCGGGCTTTTTACCCAAAAGGCAGATTAGAGACAATGTAAGAATAGTAATGGACGCAATTGAATATTATGAAAAGCACCCAGAAAAAGAAGTAGCTTTTCTGTTTGTTGATGCAGAAAAAGCTTTTGACAATCTTAATTGGAATTTTATGCACCAGATGATGGAAAAGATTGAAGCGGGACAACATTTTAGAAATTGTATTGAAGCTATCTATTCTGAACAAAGAGCTAAAATAAATGTGAATAAAGAACTGACAGATAACTTCAAAGTACAGAAAGGAACAAGGCAAGGTTGTCCGTTATCACCGTTATTATTTATCTGGGTATTGGAAATACTTTTACAAAAAATACAGTACGATCAAGAAATAAAGGGCTTGACACATAAAGGACACCAATACAAATATCGAGCATTTGCAGACGATGTAATGTTTATGGTGGAAAACCCAACAGAAAAATTGACATTGCTTTTTCAAAAAATAAAGGAGTTTGGAGAATTGGCCGGCTTTTACGTAAATAAGAATAAAACAAAACTTATATGTAAAAACATGATCAAACAAAAACAAGTGGAACTACAAGAACTGGTACAATGTGAAGTAGTTAAAAAAACAAAATACCTTGGAATTGAATTAACGGCAAAAAATATAGACCTATATAAGAATAATTATGAGAAATTATGGACTAAGCTGACTCAAGATTTTAAGAAATGGGATAAAATGAACTTATCACTGATGGGAAGAATATCAGTTATAAAAATGAATGTCCTACCACGTTTGATGTTCCTGTTCCAAACAATACCAATTCTGCATAAAACGGATTTGTTGGCCAAGTGGCAACAAGAGTTGTCAAAATTTGTTTGGGCAGGCAAGAAACCAAGGATCAAAATGAAAATACTTTGTGATGCCAAAGAAAGAGGAGGTCTACAAATGCCAAATCTTAGACTATATTATGAAGCGGTTTGTCTAACATGGATGGATCAATGGGTGAAGCTTGAAAATGACAGATTGTTGGGGTTGGAAGGGCATGATTGTAGATTTGGCTGGCATGCATATTTATGGTATGACAAGATAAAAATGGACAGTTTTTTTAAACTTCACTTGGTGAGAAAAGCTTTGTATATGGTATGGACAAGATATAAGAAGTACCAGAGTGACTTAAGACCATTGTGGATTGTACCAGTAGAAGTGTTGATATCTTACTCAAGACAGCGAGGTAGAGACTGGTTGCCAAATAGAGGGAAACAAAATTATGGTGATGAGAGAACTCCCAAGAACAATACTGCAAGATAGGAAAAGGTATAAATCCTTGGCTCACAAACTGAGAGCTTTGAGCATCAGATATAGATGGGAGATTCCACAAGGTTTATCCTTTACGTATCAAGGGGTGAGGATTCAGATCAGATCGATGATGGACTTTTATAAATTAGACTTTTGGACACAAGTCCACAATGAAATGCAAAAAATATTGAAATGTTCTTTTAAAAAAGCACCGGAAATTCTGCTTTTGGGACTTAAAATGGAAGAAGTCAATACGACTAAAAAGACTTTACTCTGGTACCTGATAGTGACAGCGAGAATGATTTATGCTCAGTTTTGGAAGACAGAAAAGGTACCAGAGGTTGAAGAATGGATACAAAAAGTTCTGTTCATGGCACAAATGGATAAGATTACAAAAAAACTGAATAACAAAGAAGACGATGAGTTTTTTGGAGAATGGAATGACTTTAAAATTTATCTGGAAAAGAACTGGGATGTGAAACAAAACTTAATATGTTTAGATCAATATTAAGTCAAATGATGTTATCTTTAGATTGTAATGATGAGAAACTGATATTGTTGATGATATGAAGTAATTTGGAGCAGGGGTGGAAGCATTGTGGGAAGCCATTGGAGGGAGGGGAGGAACTGGGAATGGGGTAGACAATTGATAGAATGAAATGTTTTATATGTTGTATTCCTGAGAAAATAAAATTTGTTTACCAAAAAAAAAAAAAACAAAACATGGAATTTTAATGGCGTACAGCACAGAGCACAGAACACTGCTCTTCTCCATATAGATTCCAGAAGGGCGGCCATATTCGAGCAAGAGCAGGAACTATTACGGTGCCTTAAAAATGAGCAGACTTAGACCGTTTCTGCATCTGGCGCTTGCCTCTCATTCCCTGCGCATCGAAGAGCCTTGGATTGGAATCACTGATTCTGCAGCAGGAGAAGTTCCTGCAGCAAGGCATAACGTTTGTGACTGGGTGGGAATGCTGGGTGTGGGGAAAAGGGAGCAGCTGTGATGCAGATTGTGCTAATGTAGCGTTTAGGCGCGATGTGAAGGATTTCCCACTAGAAACTACGAGTTCAGGAGTGCAGCAATGAAAACTTCTGGCAAACACAGGATTCAAAAGATGGGGTGGGGAGGAAGGAAGATGCAGGTCACAACCCTGCCGCCAGGGGTCATTTGGGGGGGGACGCGGGGGGACGCCATCCCCCCGGGTGAGGTGCGGGAGGGCGGGGCCTGGAGGTCCCTGCTGGTGCCCACTGGAGGTCGCCGTCGGCTGTGGGGAGGACACACTTCCGGTGATGTCAGGGGGTGTGGCATATGCTAATGAGTTATGCTAATGAGTCCCCCTAGCTCTTTTTCTACGAAATGACCCCTGCCTGCCACACATCAGCCTGTGGGGAAATAATCACTAGCTGCAAATAACTGCAAGGGTCGATGGTGGGGCAAGCTCTTTTGTGGAAACAGTCTTACTGTAGAAGATGCATGTAGTATAGTTCTCAGTTAGGGTTGCCAGGTATCCCCTGGCCACAAGCGGGGAAGAGGAGGTAAGAGGCTGTGGCTCAGTGGAAGAGCCTCTGCTTAGCATGCAGGAGGTCCCAGGTTCAATCCCTGGCATCTCCAGGTAAAAGGATCAGGCAGTAGGTCATGTGAAAGACCTCTGCCTGAGAACCTGAAGAGCCGCTGCCAGTCTGAGTAGACAATACTGACTTTGATGGACCAAGGGTCTGGTTCAGTAGAAGGCAGCTTCATGTGATTGCCAGCTCCAGGTTGGGAAACTCCTGGAAATTTGGGGATGGAGCCCGGGGAGGATATGGGTACCTTGTTGGAGCCTGGGGAGGACATTATACCTTGCTGGGGTACAATGCCATAGAGTCCACCCTCCAAAGCATCCATTTTCTCCGGGGGAATGGATCTCTGAAGTCTGGAGATGAGCTGTCATTCTGGGGGATTCCCAGGCCCCACCTGGACACTGTCATCAGTTGGCAGGTAGCAGAATGGGCCCGATTTCATGTGGCCCGCATTTTGAGAGGCCGGGTCGGGGTGGGGGTGGGGAAAGCCAGCCAGAGGCTGGGCAGGGTTGGTGGCTGAATGGTGGGAAAAGAAGAACTTCCCCCTCTCATCTGGAGCCAACGGCAAAGTGTCATGGTGGCCTGGGGGGAGGGCTGGCAAGGGGAATAAGCCAGCAGCCGGCCACCCGCTCCCATCCTTTGTCTGGCCACAGAGCAACTCGCCCACCCAACCCACCCTAAGTGTACAGCATCATGTAGATATGCCCAACGAGTGGCGGGGACGAGGCAAGATTGTGTCAATCAGCTTTGTAATATTGTGTTGTTAAACAAAAGGGTTTTTTTGTTGTATGCTATGATAAATTTCTTGCCACAACTTTAGCTGTGACAGCATGGGACCGGATCCGTTGATGGAAATTGGCCTGCGCGCCATTTCCAGACATGGGGACCCTTCATGGGTGTCTTGGTGTGAGGGATGAGGGGGGCATGCTTGCTCAAGGACTACCAACAAGTACCCTCACAACCAGATGGCAGGGGAGAACGTGAAGGGGCAGTCGTCCCGGTGGGCTCCGGCAACCTGCCGTCTCACAGTTCGCTATCCATGCTGGCTGGCTGGGTAGCAGGGTACATCAGCTGGCGGAGGGTCCAGCAGAGGCACTGGATCTGGTGGGTCCATGCTGTGCCAATGCTTCTTATAGCCGTAATCAATAAAGTTGTGGCCAACTTATTCCACATATTTTCCAAATTCGTAGTATGTGTGCTTCTTTCATACTGGACTGGGCATAGACGAGGGAGTCTCTCCCCATCCCCCATAAGAGCTGGAACCCACAAGACATTTCCCTGGGCGGGGGGGGGCATTATTTCTGGTTAGGTATACTCTTCACCAAAGGGCAACAAGGGCAGCTGCCCCATGGTCCCCATCATTGGGGGGTGGGTCCCCAACTACCACCTGCCTCACGTGGAGCTAGAGCTCTCCCTTGCTTGCCACTGGCAATGGTAGGGTGGCATTGATTCTGGAACCCCATTTTCAGTTTTTAAATAATTCAAATGTGGAATTATTTATCCTTCCAAAACCCATATGCCATCAACAATTAACCAGGTAGTTTTTTTTTAATATAGATTAGATTAGATTAGATTAGATTAGATAGATAGATAGATAGATAGATAGATAGATAGATGATAGATAGATAGATAGATAGATGATAGAGAGATAGATATAGATATAGATAGAGAGATAGAGAGATAGAGAGATGATAGATAGAAGATAGATAGATAGATAGATAGATAGATAGATAGATAGATAGATAGATAGATAGATAGATAGATGATAGATAGATAGATAGATAGATAGATAGATAGATAGATAGATAGATAGATAGATAGATAGATAGATTTTCCCCCCACTCATGGTTGTCTGAATCTCAGTCAAAGAAACTTTGTGAGAGAAAAGATGTCATGAACTCCACTAAGACAGTTCAAGTAAATGTTTTGTCTGTGTTATGAAAGGAAATATCCCCCCACCCTTCTTTTCCTCACAACTTAGGCTGAATGTGTGACTGGCCCAAGGTCCCATAGTGTGCTAAGTGGGGATCTGAACTCTCGTCTCCTCAGTCTGAGACCAACACTGTAACAACTACACCACTCGCATCCTGGATACTCAGTACGAATCTCCAAATGCATCTCAGAATCCACAGTAAATACTGGCTTCTCAGATACCCTGACTTGAAATTATGGGGACATTTGTTTGGTTGAAATAGGGTCCCATAGTTGGACAGCAAAATCATCTCACTTTCTATCTTTGGTGAACCAGCTTTATTTCCAGAAGCATAGAGACAAAAAAAAAAGTCTATGCCCATATCTTCCATTTCTTTTTTCTTATAAAGTTGCAAGTCTCAGGATACCAAAAATACCTTCGCTTCCAGCATTTGCACCAGAGGTTTCTCCCCACACACACACAAATGTCTGAAGACAGAAATATCTCCATCTCCTCAATTTCTTTTTCACTAAAGCTGCAAATCCCAGGATACCAAAATCACCTTAACTTTCCAGTATGATATCTGTTTTGATCATTCGTAGGTGGAGAGTAGAGACTTTAGGTAGAACTTCCAAAGTTCCCAAGGAAACAAAAAAGGGAAGGAAGTGGAAGAAGGGGGAAAAGAGATTGGATTTATACCCTGCCCTTCACTAGCCAAAGGAGTCTCAGAGCGGCTTACAATCCCTTTCCCTTCCCCTCTTCACAACAGACACCCTGTGAGGTAGGTAGGGCTGAGAGAGCTCTCTTGAGTACTGCTCTTGAGAGAACATCTCTAAAAGAACTTATGACTGACCCAAGGTCACACCAGTAGCTGCATGTGGAGAAGCTGGGAATCAAACTGAGTTCTCCCAGATTAGAGTCTGCACTTAACCACTATACCAAACTGGAGGGGTGCTCCTATATGGCAAGTAGATGTCTCAAAGTCCCAGAGAAGGAAAAGCTGAGTTGGCAGTCAATGTCCAAGGGGAGAAGATGAGATTGCACTGTTTAAAACCTAAGGAGTTTCATGATGTTACCTAGCTGCCATGACATGGGGGCATTGCCCCCTCTGGGAAATCAGGGGGGGGCCCTTGAGTCTCACTTGCTCCCTTGTAGTTTACGCACCTGGTCCTGGCCTTGGATCAGTTTGGTGTAGTGGTTAAGTGCGTGGACTCTAATACGGGAGAACCGGGTTTGATTCCCCACTCCTCCACTTGCACCTGGCTGGATGACATTGGGCAAGCCGTAGTTCTGATAAGAGCTGTCCTTGAAAAAGAACAGTTCCTCTCAGGGCTCTCTCAGCCCCGCCTACCTCACAGGGTGTCTGTTGTGGGGAGGGGAAGAGAAAGGAGTTTGTAAGCCGCTCTGAGACACCTTTTGTTGGTGGGGGGGAGAGACCTCAGAGTGGTATAATGCCATAGAGTCCACCTTCCGAAGCAGGCAATTACCCCCTCCCCCGGCAACTTAGCTCTGTAACCTGGAGACAAGTTACAATTCCAGGAGATCTTCAGCTACCACCTAGAGAATGGCAACCCTAAGTGGAGATGGAGGAATGTGTTATCTGTCTCCAATCCCGATGAGGAAACCACCAAGGAAGGTTATTTTGATAGCTTTCTTGAGTCCTATCTGAAGAAGCGAGTGGTGACTCAGGAAAGCTCCTATTGAAATAAACTGCCACTTGGACTTTGGCTTTATTTCACTCTAGTTCCCACCTCCATGCTCTGGCACTGCAGGATCACAGCAGGAGGCACCTTTGTTTGTGTGAACGAGCCATCTTAAGGATCACACAACAGAGAGAAAGCTTTCAGACCAAGGTCCATTCTGCATCCAGCATTTGTTCCATTGTTGTACCAAACCCAGACTGGAACAGAAAAAGATGCGGCTCAGAACCACATCCAAATACCCTGGGCCAAGGCCGTACTGACTGCAGAGCAGAGGTCATTTCGGGGGGGGGACACGGGGGAACGCAGTTCCCCCTGGCGAGGTACGGGGGGCGGGGCACATGGCGAAGCTCCACCCCCTGCTTCCAGCCACCCCGCTTCCGGCCCTCAGTGGAGCTGCAAGGCCGCCGCCGGCGGCCGGGACCGTTGGGGGCGGGGTGTGTGGCCTTATGACACACTTCCAGTGATGTCAGGGGGTGTGGCATATGCTAATGAGTTATGCTAATGAGTTCCCCTAGCTCTTTTTCTACGAAATGACCCCTGCTGCAGAGTCACCCCTGAATGGCCATAAAACACCCATAGATCTGTGCAGATGGTACCACAAAACTGAGAGATCAAAGGAAGTGAAACCGACATGTAGTCTGGAGGCTACCATAAAATCCGACAATCAAAGAAAGTGAACGTGGCATGCAAAGTAGAGGTGGATTTCTATTCCAACGTGGGTTTGGCAAAGCAGCAAAGTTTATGCTAGATGCAGAATGGGCCTGACTCTTGCTCAAATGATAGGAAACCAAGCCCTATGAGGAAAGGCTGAGGGACCTGGGAATGTTCAGTCTGGACAAGAGGAGGTTGAGAGGGAACATGATGGCTCTCTTGAAGTATTTGAAGGAGGGCAGGGAGCCGTTCCTGTTGGCAGCAGAGGAGAGGACTTACAAGAATGGGTTTAAATTAAGGGCCGGAAGGTACCAGCTGGATCTTAGGAAAAACTCTTTTTTTTTTTACTGTAAGAGTTGTGCAACTGTGGAATCAGCTGCCTACGGAAGTGGTGGGCTCCCCCTCACTGGCAGTCTTCAAGCAGCGGCTGGACAAACACTCGTCAGGGATGCTCTAGGCCGATCCTGCATTGAGCAGGGGGTTGCACTAGATGGCCTGCATGGCCCCTTCCAACTCTGTGATTCGATGATTCCCATTGTCAGTCCTGAAGGTTCTAGATGTCATGATTGTTGCATGTTATCATCGGATTTTCCAGTTGCCCCCTGCAGGGGTGAAGCTGGGATTCAGGCCTGTCACCTAGCATACATTCCAACATGTGGATTGCTGGAAAAGCTTATCACTGACTGGGGCTTAAAATCAAAAGCTCCCAGTAACCTCTGCATGTTTGCATGGGGCCTTCAGATATGTAACCACATAGGTTTGGAGGATGCATACCTCTGTGTGTGCTATCAGTGGATTGTTGGTTAAGTTTCTCTGGCAGCCATCCTCGACTGTCTATGCTGACCTTCAGCAGTCCTCAACTGCCCACTCCTCCTCTTAAAGTAGGCCCCGGTCACATGGCCAAGTTGCCGCGGGAGAGGCACGGATGGTGGGCAGATTATCCGAGCGCAATCACACCCCAACATCTGGGAAGTGGAGCGCACCCATGGCTTACCGCTGACAATGCGCCTTTAAAAACTAGTACCTCCAAGGTACTAGTAAACGTTTGCCACGGGCTGCCTCCAGACACCCGTCGTGTGATAACGCCGGTGCGCAGCATTCCCCTCCAGTCCCTCTTTTACCCGCCGGCGCCGAGGGAAGGACCCGTGGTGTGCCGCCGGTGCGTCTGATCGCGTAATCATGCATCAAACTGCGCCGGGGCAATTAGCCATGCCTCCCCCCCTCCCGTGATATCCGGCCTGTATGACCGGGTCGTAATTGGCTTGTATTGATGCATTTGTTTGGTTCAAGTCCTTCCTGCCATTATTAACAGATATAGCGTGGGAGACACTGTTCAGTTTGATGTGTCCTGCAGCCATCATAAACTCCCATTAATTGTGTTTATATCAGTGTTTGTTTAGGTGTGCAAAGCAGAAGGGAAGAGGGGGAGACTCTTCCCAAACATCTTGTTTGGGGGTAAATGGATTAAAGTTCCCTGTGTCTCGGCATGGGAGAGTAATTAGTTAGTGGATGGAGCCAGTGTTGCCAGTCCTTCAGTTCTTAGAATCATAGAATCATAGAGTTGGAAGGGACCTCCAGGGTCATCTTGGCCAGTTTGGTGTAGTGGTTAAGTGCACGGACTCTAATCTGGGAGAACCGGGTTTGATTCCTCACTCCTCCATTTGCACCTGGCAGGATGACCTTGGGCAAGCCATAGTTCTGGCACAGCTGTTCTTGAAAAAGAGCAGTTTCTGTCAGAGCTCTCTCAGCCCCACCTACCTCACAGGGTGTCTGTTGTGGGGAGGGGAAGGGAAAGGAGTTTGTAAGCCGCTCTGAGACTCCGAGTGAAGGGCGGGGTATAAATCCAATCTCTTCTTCT